>NW_010121976.1:31936-44378 GCF_000699245.1 Pterocles gutturalis
GAAATAATATTTAAAGTAGTGCCACACTGGTGAGGTAGTTCTGAAGAAAATGACACTTCTGAATCCCTAGGGCTAGACTGTTTCTTTTGGGAGCATCAGCTCTGAGGTAGTGGCAGCAGGCCAGTTCAGCTCTTGGAAAGGTTTCTAAGCAATGGTCCCACTGTCTTCACCAGGTCTTCCTCACCTGCAAAGCAGCACGTCATGCGTATGAACCTTAGGACCTTGTCCTACGGGTAGGAGGATTCACTGTCTACAGGTTCACGTGAGAGATATGGGTCAAGAGCTTTGTGTCATACCCAGAGATCTACTAAAGCCTTTTAGAAGGCAGATGCTAAGAGCCTTAGAGATTGAGGATCATTGGCTAATATAAGATTTAGGATGACATTGATGCCAATGCCTAGAATTCATCTTATTCATGTGGGTCTTCTAATGGGTGCAAGATACAGCTCATATTATCCCATCCAAGTTGCTTATGACTTCAAAGTCTGAAGAGCATTGTAGTTTTTCATATAGGTCTGGTTTGTCATCCAACCCTGGTAAGATATAAAAGGTGATTCAGTCACTCATCTTGCAGATAGTCAATCTGCTGAGCAGACAGCACTGTCTCGTGAAACACAACAGGAATCTGAAATGATAATTTCTTTCTACCACAACAATAAGCAAACATGTTCAGTGATTTCACTTTATTCACAACCATAACTGTTGTCACTGACATTCATGAGAGGTGTTAAATCCCTGGTTTTTATGCTTTTACAGTAGTATTTTATATCTTTCCCTCTAGAATTATTATTTTTTTATTGGGAATAGCTTAATGTTAGGGCTAACAGGTGAATGGTGGGACTTGGTTTTTGATTTTTTTTTACCTGACCTTACTTACTCCCTATTCCCATCTCATTCGTGCTCAGAGCTTTGTTTGAGCTGGAGGACCAGTTTCATGGTTGTTGTTGTACTAAGTGAGCTTGCTCATACAGTGGGCTTTTTCTAATCTCTCCACTCTAATTGATGAATGCAAATTGTTTAACAAATAATGTTGGACAGAAAAAAAAAGAATAGATATTAATTAAGAAAAGGATTTAGGCTGACTCAGTCTCATACATGAGACAAAAGGTTAAGTAAATGCCAAGGCCACTATGCCTCTTCAAACAATGAATATTAGTTTTAGAATCATTAATGTCTGCTTCGAAAACAGAGTCATACTGGAGACTTGTATGCCAAAATAACCAAGGCCAGGGCAGTTCCTTTTCAATCTGAAGCTAAATTATTCTCCAATAGACAGCTAAATGTATGCAATTAACAGTGCTAGGTAGGACAAGAGGGAATGGCACTTTCAATATGTAGCCACACTGAGATCAAGTTTTTCTTTGAATCTGGTAACTTGGACATTTAATATGCACAACCAAGCTCTGCAACAGAGTTAGTGAAAAGAAGCAAATAATTAACTCCTTCACTGCTTGTCAATGGAGACAGAATGATTAGCCTGCTGTTTACTGATTCCTGTCTTCTACAAAAGATCTGCTGGATCTACAAAAACAAAGGTTTTTTTCAAGTGCCTTCCATATGTGGGCAAAGATTAAGACTGTTGTGTAGTCTTTATTAGAAAAAGAATTACCAGGTCGTATTTTTAAAGAAAACATCGTCCTGGGAAAAATTAGTTTCTCCGCTTTGGGGGAGTTGAGGTTGGAACAAACATGACCATATGGGCTTAACTAAAAGTGCATATCCCGTTTCTGTGTTGAAAAGCTTAAGAAGACTAGGCTGTAAGGCTCAATTATATATTTTAAAAAATAAATAGCAAAAGAGTTTTTAAACAAGTGTGTGACTCTCACCAGTATGAAGGCAAAAGTCAAGGTGCTTATTAAAACTTCCCAGCACCCTCATGTGCAAAAAAATGCTCTGTACTAGACAAGACATGTTACTTACCACACTAGCATCACCCATTTAGTATGAGTGTGCCTAATAATAATACTTAATTCTCATCCAGTAATCTCCAAGAGGATGAATATATTTATTCCCAATTTACTGAAGAGAAGTGAGGTAAAAGATAGTGATTTGCATAAGGCAGCTGAGTTGAGCAATGGCCAAATGTGTCTGGAGCTCAACTTGTAAGTCCTAGATGGTGCTAAACTGTAAGAATGTGATAGGGATGCCTCTACCGTTCAGTTTTTGACTTGTCAAGAAGCCAAATCAAATTGTCCCTGTGTTTCTAGGGCTTGTTTGACTCTGGAAAGTGGAAACCTGCAAAGTTAAAATGTATTTTTACTTCTATTTGTATCTAAACTAAGTCTGTACTTCCTTGCTCTGGGTTCTGTTTGAGCTTAAAGCAAAAGGGCTTCACTTTCCATAATAGGTAACACAGCTTTTTTTCACATCTTGAGAAGGCTTTCCAAGCAGTGCATTTGGTTGCAGCAGTGGCTCCCACTGAAGTCAACAGCCACATGCAAATAAATCCTCAGGTTTGAAAATGCTACACTTAAATAGTTCAAGTTTTGTTTCTAAGGCTGAAGTGTATTACAGCTCTCATTTAACTGAGTAAATATGATTGTGCTGAAATCCTTTGCACTGTCATCAACAGGAAGAGATAACTTTGCTCTAGGGCTAGGGCTTGTTTCAGCGAAGGGTCTGTACTGGAATGTGTTGTATTTACATTCAATATTTGCGCCATGTCTACATCTCCCTTTCCAATTGTTGGTACTTGCTGCTTTTAAGAGTGAAAAAAACGTATCTGGAGAATAGGCCCATCCGGGGACACATGCTCAAGCCCAGTTCTGAGCCTTAGACTTTCCTTTCGGGCTTTTTACCCACTAGTACGAGGAAAGATCAAATACGTTACATAATGCCATATTCTGGCTTTTCTATATTGAGCTCCTCTCTTGATGAGTGGTTTATTCATTTGTGCTCAGGTTTTGACGCTGTATAAGAGATACATAACCTGACTGTAGGAAGCTAACGTATGGAATATTTTAACTGTCGGTGTTTAAGTCACGTTCATTAAGACCGTTTGGAAGGAATCTGTGCATTTCTACTTGTGAATCTTTATCCTTTCCTTTCCTGGAGATCGGGGCTCTGGATGACTAAAATTTGTTCTCTCCTACCCTGCTGGCCTGACTCCTGAGAGCACAAGTGGCCTCTAGCAATCTGAAGGTCTCTTCACTGAGACCACCACAGTAGTCCCAACTGCATGCAGGATCTGAACTGACTGAGGCCGTCTAGAAAAAGCTTCCCTCTGGCTGCAGCAGCCTATTTCACCACTTGGCAAATATTTGGTTTTTTTCAATTATTTCACCATGAGTTCATTCCAGAAGGCCGTGTATGGCCTCATTGTATTTGCTAAAGGTCTGGCTCTGGCAGTGTGGTGTGGGAGGATCACCTGTCAGGTGTGGCCTGAGGTCAAACTGTCCCCTTGCATTCCTCATACGAGGAACCACAAAACCAGGTAAGATTAGTGGTCCTGGTGCTGTAGTGATATGGGCATCTGGAATATATATATCTATATAAATACACACACATAGCGATACATGCCTCATACCAGCAAAGGAGTCCTTAAAAGAATAAAGGAGATGGGAACTAAAGCTGTATTTGTGTAAAACTGCTCATAGAGGTATTACTATTAAGGCAGCTTCTGTTGTGTGTCTGATACTAACGTGCTGAATGTGGCGGTGGCTGTAAGCACAGGACAAGCTCAGCCACCGGTGAGCCCTAAGCCACTGCTGCACCAGACAGAGCTGGTCCCGCATTGATCTTGCCAGCTGCTCCAGTCCTCTCTTCCTTCCCTCCTTGCTGCTCCAGGCCTTTCTCTCAGCGCCTTCACAGCTAGCTCTGATCTGTGCTTCCTTGGCTCCTGCCTGCGTCTCTGAGCCCCTGCCTTGCTGCCCCATGGAGACACCAGCGCCAACGCCATTCATATCTCCCCCACTGCCATGAGCCTCCACAGCTCTGCTCTCCTGCCTCCCTGCCAGGTGCTACCTCTAACCTCACTGAGCACCCTCAGGGGCCCTTCTCGCATCTTTTACCTTTTCTTCCTTCCTGTTTCTGCCTCCCCAGATGAGCCCTGTCCCACTCTCTGAGGCATGACAGCCATGACTAGCATCTCCCTTGACACCACTGCTGCTCCACCCTGGATCCTGCTTGGGCAGGATTCAGCTGTTACATCGCACTGGAGTGTAGAGGTGCTCATGTTGAGCTCGGTCTTTCCTCAACACACTTCACCCACTTTTGTAGCATAACCCATCCCATCAATCAGCGTATCTCTGAGTGCCGACAGCCTGGACAAGGGCTTGGCTCTGCTCCTCGCAATGTTTAATCCCCAGCACCAAGTCACCAGGACATTGTAGACTATTGCGTTCCACTCAGGCATAATTCCATCATTACCATTGATTTGTTCACTCACACTCCCCACGGTGCTTTTAATCAACTCTCCATCTTTGTGGCTTCACACCTTTACGCTTTTCATGATTGGCTCTGCTACCTTCTGCCTCTGCAATGAAATAGTACCATAGAAATCCTCCTGCCTCTTACATACATTAACAATTCCATTTCTTCTCTCTCTGGTCCAGTGAAGGGATCTCTCTCTCCCACAAAGGCAACACTGTCTCTGCAAAGCACTCTGGTAAGTGCACAGGGAATAGCTTCTATTCATTATTCCTCAAAGTCCAGTACAATGGGTTATAATTAGTTACTGGCCTCTTTGGTTTATTCTACCTTTTCAGGGTCTTTTATGGTTTGAAAGTGAAGGGAGATGCTGACATTAATTTTGCCTGTCTTTCCATAGCATTGTACAGAGATGATAAAACTAACATGCAGGTAAAGGGATAAGTAACTCACTAGCCAAAAAAAAAAAAAAAAAAAAAAGTAGCGAACAGGGTCATCATCACATTCATTTCATGAAAGTAGTGTGGTGTTGGAGAGAACTCATTAGCCTTTTTGTTCTGTGTTATCACCATCATTTATCAGCAGCTGTATCACATGTCACAGCTACTATCCTTTCTGGCATCCAGTGTGGAACCAAAGGACTCCCAGAGAATGCTGAATTTCGGCACTGGGGTTGTGCTGCGTGATGCCCTCGGCACTGTATTAATTGTGGCAGATAGAATTTTTTCCAATATACTCCTAAGGGGACACTCAATAAAGCAATGTAGTGTGATTTGCCAACTCAAAGGAACATAGACAAATAAAACCACTTTTTTCTTCTTCCCCCTAAACCTTCTTTTGTTTGTTAGCATTTAAAGTATTGCAAGTTGTTTGAAAACAAAACAAACATTAAGTTAACCAGTCCACAAAAATGTGGAGGCTGCTTTCAGTGAAACACTTCATTTTAGTTATATCTCAAGTAACAGTGATCTGTTAAATCTTGAAAGAAGTCTGCTTCTTCTTTAAGCTGTGACTCTCTGATCACTTTTGTGCACACACACACGATTCTCCACTGCAATGCAGAGTTTGGGGAGTAGTTTTAGAAATTAGCTAGGAGCTTCTCCATGAACCTAGTCCTTTAATTATCAGGTGATAATTGTCCATATCTAACATCAATGCAGAAATATGTGGGGAGGGAGAAAACTCCAGCCTTGTTCAAGCAGCTGCAGTTGCAGTTATCAGTTCAAGCCAGTGCTTTAAAAAATATCTCATGTATAAAAGTGGCGCACATCTGCCATCCCATCTAAGAGAAGGGGAAACACTGTATTTAAGTATTCTGAGCATCAGAGCAGGACACGTGGAGGCTGATCCCAACCCTCTAGACTTGGGCAAATCAGTTAACCCTGTGACTCAACTGCTGGGAGCAACAGCATTTGCTTACCCCACAGGCAGATTGTGAGGCTTAATTAATATTTGCAAAGTGCTTTGAAGATTAAAAGTAGCACGTTAAGTACTGTAAAGTATTATTAATAGTGATAACAAACTGATGATTTTGGAGTATATGAGTCTTTTCTTAACCTTTTCTAGCAAGACCTTTCATTGCAAACAGCTGAACAAGTAACACCACTACAGCCAGAGTTCCTGGTCCCCTGTTTTCCAAAGCACGCAAGGCACTAAGTAAGTACTAAACACATTCCATTTCACCTTATAAACAAGCTATGCTATGTTTTAAAACATGGTGTGACACAGTATACTTTTAAAGTGCTGAGCTAATATGCCTGGGATTATTATAGCTGTTAAATGTGTTAGAGTGGAACAAAACAGCTTTGGAAAGATTCCAGCCCTTTGGGTTTGGTGTATCTGCTTTGCACTCTACCAGCTCTGAATGCATCCCCAAATTTTCTGCATTGCCCCTGTGCCATGCTGATGGCTGCTAGCAGCAGCTTCCTGCTTGCCTGCTCCTGCTTTGCTCACCTGGCCATGCCACAGCAGTTTGCGTGGTCACATACCACGGAAACACTTGCTGTAAGAGGTTCACCAAACTTTGAGCCTCTTGTTGAAGTGTGTGTTGTCTGCACTGAACAGGGAGAAGTGCTTTGATTCTTAGCAGTCTCCCTCTGTGTGCAGCCACGTTGGGGAAGGTCGAGGGCGAGAAGTAGAGATATGTAGAGTACAGGACTGGATGTTGCCAGTAGTGGGTCCTACCGTTACCCCTTTGGATTTTATGCCAAGAAAATCAGGCACTGGTGTCAGCTGCAGTCAAGAGGAAGTCTGTCAATGCATTTAATTTGAAACAAGAACAGTTTCAGGCTTGTATGGCCCAGGTCTTTAAGGCCAGTTTTCTGGCATTATGAAAAATGTTTTTCCTCTGAAAACTTTGAGATCCAAGAATTTTGTCTGGAGTGTAAACAGT
This sequence comes from Pterocles gutturalis, assembly GCF_000699245.1. NCBI lineage: Eukaryota > Metazoa > Chordata > Aves > Pterocliformes > Pteroclidae > Pterocles > Pterocles gutturalis. Next base: position 38,697 of record NW_010121976.1, read on the forward strand.
AGGACTCTCATGAAGAGTAAAATTTATTTCATAGCTTGATAGGGTCAAGTAACTCTAACTGGGATTAGGGAATGTTTCACAGAACCTGATGTTTTGTGGCTACGGAATCCCTTGAGGAAGGAAGATACCCACATTTGATGAAAAGCTCCTAATAAAATTAGATACTGCTTTTGAGCTTATCAAAGGAAAATGGAAAGTAATGAAAATTAAAAGTGCAGCTCTGTAATCTTGTAAAATCCTGACAAAATGGTGATCTGGAATTCACTATCCATGATTTTTTCCCCTTTTTCTGCCCTATCACCCCATATACGCACAATCCTGCACACACAACCCCTGCTGCTTTCTCCAGTCAGATGTCCTTATTTATGTCTCTCTAATTTTCTCTCTCAGCAGTTCCAGCTCTAAACCCCTTACCAAAACCAAAAAAAAGAAACAAAAAAGAAGAGCAATCAGGCAGGGGTAACTTGCCAAATCCCAAACTTTCTCTGATGAGTTGGTGCTGAAGACAGGAATCACCAGCAAAACAAAGGATAAAATCCAAAATATCAAATAAAGCTGTCCTACTCCCTTAATCTCTTTCAGAATTATTAAGTGAAGACCCGGGACATTTCTGAAAAAACAGGACTTCTTTTATGAAAGGGAAAAGGCTTGTGGCTTTGACGATTTGTTTGTGGTCAGAAAGCACTTAGGGGCTAGTGTTCTTCATGACTTTTACACGAGAGAAATAGGAGACAGTAAAAGGAAAGTAGAAATAAGACAGGATGTGTTGAAGAAGGGGAAAGCATCTTTCTTCACTGCTAAAAATATATTTTTTTAACTGTTTGCCTCCCTCTTTGCAAGCACATAAACTCTATGAAACACTAGAAAGATTTTCTGATTGTTTGTACTGTGTCCATTTTCTATGTTCCTGGGCTGTTCTTTGTTTGTGCAACCTTTATCAGGAAACTTGCTTTCCAGAGACACCAAGAGAAATATTTTGCACTATCCTTTTCTTTTTGATGGGCTGCCCTAAGATAACCTCTACCATACTTGATATTGGTTTCTAAAAGCAAAATGGCTAGTTGAACAAATGTGGAGGAATACATAATGTCAAAATACAGGTGAGAGTAGTGATTTTATTATGGTCTAGCATACAACAGCAACATAAATTCAGTCACTCTTTTTGGTTCATTGCTGAGGCACCCTGATACCTGTATCTCTATCAAGGACACTGCTCAGGTTTTCTCTTTCTTCCCCCCCTTTTTTTATCCCAGGTTGCTTTAGTCTGTAATATCAGCAATAATCACTGTGGCAGTGTTGCCTAGGCATTCTTGAAGAGTCAGAAGTGGACTGTAATTGAAGACTTCATTACTAAGATCAGTTGGCTCCTTGATTACAGTGGCAAGGTGAAATATATATCCTCACCAAAAAGCAACTGCTAAACCTTTAGAGAAGTCACCCACTTTTCACTCTTTTTTCATTAGGACCCCGACAGGCTTGTCAGCAAAATTAAAGGTATGTCATTCACATTTTGCATGCATTGCAAAGGACTATAAACCTGCCACCCTCTTTGATGAAATAAAAGGGTTTTATTTATGATTCATGTAGGAATATGAGATTATTTTTATTCTGTTAGTACACTAATAATCAGACAAGAGCTCAGGAAATGAGAAGGCAAACTGACAGGGAAGGTTCTGATAAAGGGGAATCCTCTAGGGTATTTTGCCCCCTTTGTAATCTCCTTTTTAGTGTGAGGTTATAAGCATGGCATAGCATGATCTTGCAACTAGCATGGCTCACAGGATCAACAAGAATAACTGCCTAGCAGGACTTGAGGTATAATTCCACAAGAAAAAGAAAATACATCCATCGGCGAGGTCTGCATTGCTGCAATGATGTGAACAGGAACTTCCAATCTGGTCTTCCAAGAGCACAGTGAATTGTAAAGATACCCTTGTTTTCTACTTGCTTTCCTGCTGGGCAACATAACCAATCTTAACAACAAAAAAAGCCCCTGTAAGCCTTATACAGAGCCATTGCAAATTTGTTACCTATTTGTTTCATACTAATTTTTACAGGACCCAAAGCAGGGCATTTTTCCAAGATCTCCCAGTCTAGTTCAACATGAGATATGACAGCACAGTAAAGGGAGGATGGGGAAGTAGCTCTCTTCACAGTGCCTGGTCAACATTTATACTAGCAGAGTAGCTAGGTAGCAGGCTACATTTCAAAATATGTCTTCCCCTAGATGTTTCATACGTCTTGGCAGTGTGAAGCTGCTTTAATTCTGTCCCAGCTTGGCAAAACTTCTGGAAGTGCATTTTGTGCTTCTTGGTGTAAGCTGTCATCCATACCACAAGCACAACCATGATTACAGAAACATTCCTTGTGAGTAAAAAGGTATCACTGTATTAGCTGGCTGGCCTTAAGTACGGTAGTTTGCTGAACAGTGGTGTGCTGGCAGGAAAACATAGCCTAGCCAAATATATGCAGGATGAAGTGAAACAAAGTTCACTGGAGGAAGGAAAATAATACTAATCCTTCATTCAATAAGCAGTGAGTTAAGTACATTTTGCATGTTAAAGAAATGTAAAAGCAAAGAGAAGAAAGCACACATATAAAGGTGGTGTGACTGCCTTCCTCTCTAAAGACAACATAAGGGGCATTTAGGTATTTATAATACCAGGAGTTATACCCATGTTGCTAATATGAAATGTGGCTCCTGGTTTAAGGTTCCACCAAGTTTCAGGGTGTTTGAATTCCCTCTAACCAGAGAATCCCCTTGAAGTGAGGGATAATGCTGACATTTTAATGGGTTGTTTAAATCGTTGAATAGACCTGCAGAGGATAATAACCAGTGTTTGAGACAGGATTATATTCATTCTTCAGTGCTGTGATCTCTGCAATGGTTTTACACATTCAGATTTGCACCTCAGAAAGCTTTGAGAAGTTTGGATTTGGTTACATGGGGCTGGGTCTGTAAAGGTAAGTCATGATTCAGGCATCAGAGATACACTGAGCAGATACAGTCTGGTTGTTGGACTTAAAGCTAGTTTCTGATTGTTTTGGGATACTGCAGAGTGACACCTTCCAGACTCTTGTTGCTGGTCCTATGCCATCCTACTGATGCTCACATTAGGGGTAATTCATAAGTCGTCTGTTTTTAATGGAAAACATAAATCACACAGGGACTCAGATAAATATAGAGACTGATTGCACTGCTTCCTACAATGTTTTACCTGTTCCTTTTCATAGCCTCACAGTACTTTTTGGGTAGTCACTTGCTTTCTTGTCCCATGGATAGACATGGAATCAGCTTTTCTTCTTGTTGGTGTGGGCTTTTTCTTTGTTTGTTTTCAAACAGCTACAGCAAAAGGATTACAACAATTTGAAACTCTTGTTGACAAAATCTACTGCCATTAGCAAAAGAGCTTCAGGACAGAGGCAGTACTTGAAAGTATTTTCAGTGCCTTCTTGAAAAATGGTTAGCTGTCAGAGGCTGGAACCAGGAGGATCCTGCTGTGTGCAGAACACTTGGTGCTTGTCCCTTCTGAGAAGCTAGCCAACTGGCAAGAGTTGACTGGGGTTTTGACTACTATGTAATGTTGAAAGGACACAGAGTAGCCTCAAGGTGTTGCTGTCCCTTTAAAAACCTCCTTTCTTCTGTTGACTCGGTAATTTACAATAAAGTATGATTTAATTTCTCTCAGCTAATTACAAATTGCTTCCTTCCAAACTCTTGATCTTTGCACGCAGCCAAAGGCATCGCTAGCAAATCAGACCCAAGATTTAGGGTCTTTCAGTTTGAAGCCACTACCCCTTGTTCTATCACTACATGTCCCCCATCTCTCCTGTAGGCCCCTTTAGGTACTAGAAGGCTGCTGTAAGTTCTCTAATGGAGCCTTCTCCAGGCTGAACAGCTCCAACCCTGTCAGCCTGTCCTCATATGAGAGGTGTTCCAGCCTTCTGACCATCTTCATGGCTTCCTCTGGACTTGCTCCAACAGGTCCATGTCCTGCTTGCATTGGGGGCCCCCGAGCTAGACGCAGTACTCCAGGTGGGGTCTCACAAGAGCGGAATTGAGGGGGAGAATCACCTCCCTCGACCTGCTGGCCACGCTTCTTTTGATGCAGCCCAGGACTGGCTTTCTGGGCTGCCAGCAAAAGTAGAGCAGGCAACTACTTCATCAGAGATTTCATTCTCACAAAGCACGGAGGTTCATTATACTTACTTTATCAGCAGTAAGGTTTACTGCCGAATCCATGAGAGATATTCATGTGAAACATGAGCAGAGAGAGAGGCATTGCATCTTTTCATTAATAAGCCCTCTTCTGGGATCTGGCATTAGTGAGATTCAGCGGATCATAGAGCACAGGGGTATCATTTTTACATGATTACTCTAAATTCTTAAACCAGAGGCTTAAGAGAGAGGCTTCTCACAAAGGCAGCTGTGGGAATTGTTAAATGATTGGCACAGCACTCACGATGGGCTGAACCACTCTGGCTACCTCCAGTCATGGGGGTACCAGCAGGCATTTTATTACCTGCCATTGAGGGAGAAGTGGAAAAGAGAGAGTGTATCAGACAGAGCGAGATGTGCTAACCCTGTGAAATATCTCTGTAGTTCTGTCTCTCGTCCTGAACAAAACTCTTACCATAATACTGATGCAGGGCTTCATCACACTGCACAGGCTAAGCGATTCTCTTCCCTTAACATATCTTCTTTTTAACCAGTCTGATCCTACCGTCTTTAGTATGGCTACTAAAATAATCCCTTTGCAAACTCCACCCACAAATGATTAATTTTTGACTGAGCAGAGGGTCATTTAATTCCACCAAACATGATACTTCTGAGATATATTGTCCACACATGAAAAACTTCGGGTAACTCAGAGGATTGGTACACAACTAGTAAATCTTTGATAGATTGTGGGGTTGATGACATTGACAACAGAGAAAGGCATCCATGGCTTCTAGAGACCTACATTGTCTTCTTGATGTCACTACCTGTTTCTTCTGTGATTTCATGCAATTCCGTTCAGAAACATTGCCTTGTTCTCAGTCTGTCCTAGCTGTTCAGTCCTGTCCTGCCAGGTTGTATATAAATCAAAATCAGGAAGTTGATGTGGCTGAAATAATTTTTTTTTTCCTCCATGGTTTAGTTTTCAGATGGGTAAGTTCCTCAAACTGTTCCAAAATACAGATGCACAAATGCTTATCACAGTGTGAGGAAAGGGATCCCTTAGGGACTGAAGGGACTTGACTGCTTCTGTCATTGACAGACAAAGTGTTGGCTGAGCTGTGGCTTCCAGTCCCCATTTAGAAAATGGCAATATTAATAATTCTTTACTTCTTTAGTTCTTACGTTAAGGAAAACATTGTCAACATTTGCTGCATGTGTTTGCATTTGTCCATAGAGCTAGATCACAGAGGGTTAAATCTATGCAAATTGTGCACAGGTGTGCAAGAAACAAAACAGTTATTTCACCAAGAAGCACTTTCAGTGGGAGATCAACTTGAGAATAGATGTAGTGAGTGAAAAGCATGATACTGAACTGCAAACCACGACCTGTCCGGGAAGCCTTCAGTGTTCTTTTCCTGAATCATAGAATCACAGAATCATGGAATGGTTTGGGCTGGAAAGGACCTTAGAGATCATCTAGTTCCAACCCCCCTGCCATGGGCAGGGACACCTCCCACTAG
>NW_010121977.1:0-1055 GCF_000699245.1 Pterocles gutturalis
TGTGCCGGTGGAAGCGCCGTCCTTGCACGGTGCCAGCAGATAATTGTCATCTCACTCCCACGCCTCAATCAGCCTGTAATTAAGTCAGGGAGCGTGTTGCCATGGGATTTTTTTTTTTTTCCTGGTAGGAACCGCAAGCTAAAAAAGCCTCAAAACCCGATTAGATAAATTCGGGGAGGAAACCTCTGTTCTGCAGCTGCGGCTGCCACAGGCAGAGCCAAGGCTGCTCTCGCGCCCGCTGCTCTGCACTGCTTTTGCAGTAGCTCAGCTTGAATTTTGGGGAGGTTTGTGCCTTATTCTGGCATGTTACAATCTCTTTAATGTATTTTATCCTCAATTCCTGGTGCTTGCAGCCATCCCTGTGCTCCCAGCCCCCTGTATGGGTGTTTGCAGCAGGGAGCCGATGGCTGTCACCATCGTGTCTGGGGGACGCTGCATGCTGCCAGCTCGCTCAGGCACCTCCCATCCTTTGGACCCCACAGGTTGTCATAGAAACGGATGCAGTATCTTATGCCTTCCGGTTCATGTCCTTCGATGATTTGGAGCAAGTTGTCATCCATGTCACCATGTCACTTAAGAAGGTCTTTCCAGACTCGTCCCCTGGGTAAGGGTCTTCTGCTCCTCAGGGGGAGTTGTGTAGGTACCAGAGCATCCTCTTTACTCAGAAAAGCCCCAAATTCAGGATGGCTTCACAATTAGCACCTTTTAACAGGAAAAAAACCTTACTGATGGAGGCCAGACCCTGCTCCCCGATCATACCACGCTTCTGGCCACCCTCACGCGCAGGGCTTGTAGCCAAGCATCGGGTGGGGGGGGGATGCTCTTCTCCCAGCCCACTGCCACCTCCCCCTCTGGTCCTTCCCCAGGACCCTGCTCAAGAACTCCCCCCCCAACCTGTACGAGAGGATCCGGCGGATCACGGACTCGCTGGAGGAGATGCTGCAGAGCAACCCCGGGCCCTGCGGTAAGCCCAGCCCCCCCACCCTGCCCCAGGATGGGTCGGGAGGTTGGGGAGCACCCTGGGGACCACCACCCAGCGCCCCTCATCACTAGCC
>NW_010121977.1:1112-1674 GCF_000699245.1 Pterocles gutturalis
TAGGTGCCCTGTGAGAGGGGTCTTCCCCCCGCCAGCCCCCCCCACCCCAGGGGGCAGGAGCAGGTTTGAGGGGATGTAGTTCCCCAGAAAGGAGCAGGATAGCTGTGAGGTGAGGATGCTCAGTGTCCACCCCTGGGGACGTGCAGCTGGGAATGCTTCCATCCACCTCATACGGCATCGCTGCAGAGCCAGGGGCTTTTCTGGAGCTCGCTGTGGGGAAGGATACCTCTGTTGTCATCATAGCGATGCACCTTGCCTGGATCAACATGGATCAGACAAAGCAAGCCGCAGCCCCCTGAGACGTGCCATCCCTTTGGGGCTGGCAGTAGACCATGCAGGACACTCCAAGCCCTTTGAAGAGGGAAGGGAGAGCCCTCACCGTCCCTTGGGAGCCCTTGCCGTCCTTCTCCCTCTTTCTGGTCAGATGGTCTGAGGCTGGAGCAGCTCCTGTGCGAGGACAGGCTGAGAGAGTTGGGGGTGTGCAGCCTGGAGAAGAGAAGGCTCCGGGGAGACCTTCCAGCACCTCCCAGTGCTGAAAGGGGGCTACAGGAGAGATGGGGGG
>NW_010121977.1:1847-4677 GCF_000699245.1 Pterocles gutturalis
GGCTTGCGGAAACCTGGGCTAGGGGGAGGTGTCCCTGCCCATGGCAGGGGGTGGGACTCGGTGATCTTGAAGGTCCCTTCCAACCCAAACCATTCTGTGATTTCTGCCCTCCCCAAAGGTCTCCTCCATGTTCCCATGGGAAGATCCAGCACCAAGGCTGCCTTCTCTTTGCAGGGGGGTTTTCGGAGACCTATGCGGCTCTGTGTGATTACAACGGCTTTGTCTTCCGTGATGAGGTCCAGTGGGTAAGCTGTCCTGTCCCATGGAGCAGGGACCATGACAGTGTGCCACTCAGAAGGTGGTGAAGCAGGATGCTCACAGGGCTGCCGGGGCTGGGATCATCCCAGGGACATCCCAGGGCTGGGAAATGCAGTTCTGCATGGCATAAGTGTCCCCTGCTCCTTGGTGGGGTGGGATCAAAGTGCAGGTGGGGATGAGATGCCTTGGACCAGGTTGCTTCCCAAACTGTCACATAAGCAGAGTCCCTGGAGATCTGGGACCTTGCTGGGTGTCCCCAGTGAAGAACACCCCTGCTGGGACACCGTCTTTCTCTGGGACACCGACCCCAACCCACCTCATTCCCACCAGCCTGGGGGTGTGTTGCCCAGAGAAGCTGTGGATGCCCCATCCCTGGAGGGGTTCAAGGCCAGGCTGGATGAGGCTTTGAGCAACCTGGGCTAGTGGGAGGTGTCCCTGCCCATGGCAGGGGGTGGGACTGGATGATCTTTAAGGTCCCTTCCAACCCAAACCATTCTGTGGCTCTGTGATTCTTCTGGCCAGTCCTGCAGAAGTGGTCCAAGACCCGCCAAGCTGTCCTACCAACGTGGGACATATGCCCTGCCAGCCCCAGCACCAAGGGAGGGTTTAGGCTCTGTGTTTGGGTGAGGGGCTCCCCTGGGGAGGGTCCCCAAGGGCCCAGCTCCCTCCAGCAGCACCAGCCACCTGAGCCCTCCCCAGGACTAGGTGCTGAGCCTGACCCATGTGTCCATCCATGCGGGCAGGATGTGGACAACATCTACCACAGCCTGGACTGCCGGGAGTTCAACCTGATGGACTTCAGCCACCTGGAGAGCCGGTGAGTCCCCCAGCCGTGCCGCACGTGGCACCCCGTGCCATGCCAGCGCTCTTCCTCATCTTCCCTGGCCGCAGCAGGGGTGGCCCAACACTTCTCTGCTCGCAGTAGAAGTGTTTATCACTTTACACGCTCCACAGATGCCACATCTGCAGGGTGACACGCCCCCGTACCAAGCACAGCAAGCCCTGTCCCGTGGGGTGATGGCCCCTGGACCCTGGGCAACCTCCCCTGTTTGTTTGTAACCTGAAACGAGCCTGCGAGCTGCTGGCAAGGGTGAAACCCAACGTCACGGTGGCTTTGAGCAGCTGGTGGCTGTCAGGCATTTCCCCATGCAAAGCAGCCGGCGCTGCTCCCCCTCGCATGTACAAATACATGGAACAAATAGCTGTCACGGGGCGATGACACCTGCGTGGGGCCGCGAGCTCTGGCTGTGCCCAGAGTCATCCCCATGGGGCTCAGCCACGTCTTCATCTCAAGAAAGATGGAGTGAGGGTTCATCTGAACCCTGTTTCCAGTTGAGCAAAATACACAGGGGTTTTTTTTACCCAAGAGTTCAGAATTTAAAAACTCAAATGTTTTGACAGAGGCATGCAAATATTTTGATTAATTTTCTTTTCCCTGGGAAAATAACCTGGGGAAGCTGAGCTGTGTTTGTGGGATGCCAGTCCTGCTCCATGAAATGGTGTCTTGGGTCACCCCAGGGCTGGGTGCGTCGGGGCACCCCGGGGTTGAGCGCTGTTGGGGCACCTTGGGGTTGGGTGCTTTGGGGCACCCCTTTGGGACCCAGCTTGGCTCAGCCTGGCCCTGACTCCTCTGTCCTTGTCACCCTGCAGAGATGTGGCGCTGAGCGTCGCCGCCTTGTCCTTCAACCTGTGGTTCACCAAGCTCTCCTGCAAGGACTTCAGGCTGGTGAGTGCCGGCACCACGGTGCTGGGCAGGCTGGAGGTGGCTGGTTTTTTAGGAAGGCATTCTTCTCCCCGCCAGAACCAGGAGATTTCGGAGCAGCTGCTCTACATGCTCAGCAAATCGGTGACGCTGGAGGAGCTGGTGCTGGAAAACAGCGGGTTGAAAGCGTAAGCAAAGGCGCTGCGGGGCCCTTTGATGAGCAGGATCTCGGCAGCCCAGAGGTGGTCTCTTTGTGTGCATGGACCAGGGACATCCGCAGCCCCACGTGTCGGGGGGGTTTTGGTGCCCCATCCCCTCCAAGAAGTTGTCTGGGACCAGAGCTCCCTGTGTCCTGGAGGCCAGCGGGCATCACCTGCCCTGAGAGATGCTCTCCTTTGGGATGGAGCCGCCTCTGCCGCAGGAGCTGGTGGCACAGCCCTGTAAGGCTACGGGGTTGGTGGCCACATCTCCTGGAGGTGGCCACGCCTTGCTCAGGCGGGTGGCCCTTCTCCCCACAGTGACTTTGCGCAGAGGATGGCCCAGGCGCTCAGCAACCACCCCGACTCCGTCCTGCACACCATCAACCTGGCTGGCAACCAGCTGGAAGACCGAGGTACCCAAATTCGGGGCTGGGATGAGTTTTCTGCCCATGAAAACTGATGTTCGACTCTGGATCCCCACTGTCAGCTGCTCCCCAACCCGGGGGCTGTAGCTCGGGGTGGGACAGACGCCCGCCTGTGCTGTCATGGCTGCTCAGGGCTCTCTGCTCATTCTTCAGGGATCATTTCCTTCAGCCGGCACGTGGAGAAGAGTCCCAAAGGTCTGCAGAGCCTCAGCTTGGCCAGGACGATGCCCAGTGCCAAAGGTACA
>NW_010121977.1:4797-5179 GCF_000699245.1 Pterocles gutturalis
TCCTGGTGCAGGGGCCCCGCGGGCATCCCCCTCTCCCCCTCGCATCACGCAGGGATAAGCGCATTGTGCAGGGCCCTCGCTGATAACAAAGCCATCGGATCCTCTCTCCGGCACCTGGACCTCTCCAGGAACCCTGGCACCCTGGCTGGGGACGACATCAGTGTGAGTGCCTGGGCTGCGATAGGGTGACACTGCCCAGGCTCTGTCCCCTGCGTGGGCTCCGTGGCTTTGGTCCCCTGGGGTGTGCACTCTGCTTGGATGGGAAAGTCATGGCTGTGACACCTCCCTGCCTGCCTGGGGCGGGTGGGGGATGTGGGAGGGACATCCCCATCCATCTTCTCTTGGGAGGGTGGCAGATACCACCTGGAGCAAGGGGACATCC
>NW_010121978.1:0-470 GCF_000699245.1 Pterocles gutturalis
GGGCACGTAGCGGCACCGGCCGGGGTGTCCCCTCACCTGTCCCCTCACCGCTGCGGGGACATGGGACTGGGCGCTGCCCCAGCGCGTGCTCCTGCCCGTGGGCTGGCAGTGAAGAGCACCAGCACCACAGGGACCAGGGTGGCCGCTGGGACACGGAGGGACCCAAATTGTGTCCCCATGCTGGAGCTGGGCAGGTCCTGATGGGCACAAGGACACTGCTCACCCTGTCCCAGCAACTGTCACCTGCTCCCACCCAGTGTCCCCCTGTACAGCTGCTGGGAAAGGTCCCTGTCCCCTTCCGACAGGGCTTGACTGTGCTGTGACTGTCCCCATCCCAGTCTTGGGGACATCATACCCCACAGGGCTCCGGGGACAGATCCCCAGGGGCCAGGCACAGCCAAAAGCATTTCGGCGTCTCTCCGGCTGTCCCCTGGCAGAACAGCAGCCCCACGGCGGGCCGGCGAGGTGGG
>NW_010121979.1:0-1844 GCF_000699245.1 Pterocles gutturalis
TCGTGGCCGGGGCAGGGGCCGCCCGCTCAGGGGGACCCGGCGCCCTGCAAAGTGGAGGGCCCCCGGCCCCCAGGACTCTCCTCGGCCCTGCAAGAGACCGCCCCACCAGCGGCACTAGCAGGGCTCTGGAAACTCTTCATCAGAAACAAGGAAATACATCCCTGTTTCCCTGACAGAGTCTCTGTGTGTTGCTTTCTTCCATTCTCCTGGTGCTTTTCCCTGTCCCCCGTGCCCCACCGTGGGTGGCACCACCCTGACAGGGGGCACAGATGTGGGCCTCCAGAGTCCTAGAGCCATGTTGGCAGCACCTGCTCCTGTGGTAATCCTGCTGCATCTGCACACCCCAGGGCAGAAGAGGCAGAAGGAGAAGCCAATTTAACTGCAAGTCTGATGGGGACCCAACTGGGTATCACCCCTTGTCTCCCTTGTCAGTCTATAGAATGAGCTGGAGTGAGCTATCACCTTGTCACCCCCAGCACTCGTCTCTGCACTCCACAGGGTGTGAGAAAGTTGTCACATATGCCAAATCTTTATGTTGAAATCTTTACGTTACCCTTCACAGGTAGACTATACTTCACAAAAACACTGTAACTCTTATTTTACTCTGCATTTACTCAGCATCATTGTGAAAGGTTACTATTTCCCTGACCAGCCCAAAATAATTACATACAACCTTATCAGAGCTTTTCCATGTGTGATGTAGTTGGATATGATTGGTACTGTTTTTTCAAACTTTATTCTTTTTCTTCCATTTTAGTATGTTTAGACCAGGGCTATTTCACAACTAAAATGATCAAGAGTATGTGAATTTTTTCTGCTTCTTTTTGGCTTTTTATCTTTGCTGAGGGAAAAAAGAAAAATAAAAGAAAAAAAGTGAGAGAATGCCACATCGAAATGCTCTGCATTATAATGACTAGGTAGCTTATCTGAATAAGAAAATGCAAACTTTCAAGAGGCAGCACAGTTTTTCTGTTTCAGCAGAAGCACAATATTTGTGTGCTGTGTCCCTGAGTTACGACAGCTGATCATTGCGGTGCACAGAAGAAAATGTTGCAATTCTGATTTGTGAAAGACCTGTAAGTTATTTGTAGCCCTTATTTACCAAACCAGATGCTCAAATACCCAGTCATGCTGTGATATGAGTTAGATTTATATATATTCTGCATTATAATCTACACCACAGCATGTTTTGTTGAATCTGGAAAACAAAGAACAAAAAATAAGTTGTGCCAATTTGAAGGCTATTTAAAAGATTGATTAGGCAGTGAAGAGCAATTCATCATGAAAAAGCACACAAAGAAACATGTTTGAGGCACTCTTCATTTGACAAATCTGTCAGCCACAGCACTCTCTGACAGTGCAGTCTGACAACACTTTATCCATTTCAGCTACAGGTCTCATGTTAACTCTTCACAAACCTGCATCAAAAGATCTTTTGCACCTCATGAAGGACATTCAACAGCTCAGTGAAATGTCAGAAGGGGAAAATTTCTTTATACTACTATAGAGTATTACATCAAATATGTTCCTTGAGGGGCTGACAAACTTGAAAAAATACTTTTATCTGACCAAAATACTGATCTAAAAAGGCAAGGAATCTACAAACAACTTCTGTGTTTTCTTTGTTTCCTCTCTTTAGTTCTGTTGCTGTTGCTATTTTCTTCACCTATGAGTAAAATGAAAGAAACCCATAGATTCACATGCTTTAATTAATGTAATAGCATTTAATTAATGTAACAGTAATGTAATACATTTAATTAATGTAATGTTAATAGCTTACAAAGTTGAGAACATATTGACAAGGTATTATACAAATATTTGTTTTCTCATTGATCTTGTCTCTT
>NW_010121979.1:1875-4118 GCF_000699245.1 Pterocles gutturalis
TAAGAATTCCTTCATACTCTGCCATAAACCTACTTAATCTCAATCTGTACTTATTCAACAAAAGAACTTCTATAAGCAGCAGCAAAGTATGCTTGAGATTCACTTTGTTTTTCTACCTGTCCTTAGCAAGTAAGGACTTCATCTGGGAGAGAATTTTAAAATGTTTAAACAATTAAGACTTATGTTTTTCCCTTTGGTGAATGCTAAAGATTAATAAGCAGACACATAATTCATTTTTACGCAAAAGTTATAACATATAGTATACATAAATGAGTTCAAGGTATAGGGTCTAGAAATTTAAATTGGACATAAAGGTCTCTGTGGAGAACAGACACTTCACAGGTTTGTTTTAAAGCTTTTTTCGTAAGAATTCTGATTTGATTCAAACACTCTGTGATGGGAAATCTAGTGGAGTGGGTAAACAGTTTAGATACTAATGCAAGATGCATTTTAAGAGTTCATGCATCAAATAAAGTTATGAAGCTAAAGAAAAAGTTTGTGCTTTACTAAAATATCTATGTATTTCCTTATAGGAGCTGTAAGTAATGGAATGATTTAAACAAGGCTTATACAAAACAGTAATCATGGAGATTTTAAGAGTACAAGAGCATGGATAAAAACATCAAATCTGGGGAAAAGACGGTACATTCGGTTTTGCCTCAACAACAGCATCTTGAAAGTAGCAGGTTCCATTACAGAAATAAATCTGATGATTTCTCCATGGTTAAGGCCTTTACTTATTAGAAAGTATTTCAGTACCACTGCAGTGAATCTCACATTTTTGTATTAACTTCAGTGACAATGCAGTGGTAAACAACAGAAGAAATTGACCACAGGAAGGTCTCATTATGACAAAGTGTGTTGCGTGTCATTTTATATGTAATTTTTGGTTCAATCTCTCTACAGAGCACAGCTTTTGGATATACTCAAAATCTAATCACCACACAAAAAATGGAAAAAAAATAGTAATTTCAGTAATGTCATATTTAAAATAATGAGTAATGTGATATTTAATAGGTATATTAAAATATTTAGTAAGTATAATAAAATCCCAGTGGTTCAACTGTCTGTTGAGTCGCCACAAATGTACATCATAAATGCATCAGAACTAGGAAAAAATAGTTAGAAATGAGCTCTATGGCTCTGAAAAGATTTGAGAGTAATTTAATACATTCCATTTATTCAATAAGACATGAAGAAGTCCTATGGAGGAAAGAAAAATCATTGTATTGGAAGGAAGAAGAAAAAAAAAATTCAAACCACACCAAACAACCAAAAAAACCCAGTATGCTCCATTCAACAGCAGAGTATTTATTTCCTTTCCTGCTAAAAGGAGCTAGTAAAAAAAAAAAAAAAAAAAATTTCACATATATTACTTAAAATTCTTTGTGTTGTATGTTTGGTGTTTAGCCTGGCACTTCTGTTACAACCTTCCTAAACAGGAAATGCTTACTAATGTGTCTGAAAGTATACTGAATTTTTTTTTTTTAATTAGCATCTGAATGCATAAGCTGAGACAACACTGTATCATGAGAATCCTGTATTACAGAGTCACAGAACAGCTGAGGTTGGCAGGCATCTCCTGAGATCTTCTAGTCCATCCCTTGGGCTCAAGCAACATTAGCTTGAGCAAGCTTCTGATCCTTCCAACATGCCATTCTTTTTCTACAAAACTTTCAAATGAATGCTTGGGTATGAAATAACTCTCCTTTAGGCTAGACAATTTTGTAACAAGTACCACCTCAAGTCATAATTTATGCCAGTTTGCTGGCAGTTAAACTAATGACTTTGTAGATGGACTTTTCTGGATGTTTCAGAGACATTTATGTGGACTATGCTGCACTGTGAAGTTTAAAGTGTAAACCTACTACAGAGTACTAATTGAGGGACTGTTGTGGTTTAAGCACAGACTGCTTAAAGTTAACTCTGCTAGGTTTTTTTTCCTTCTTCTTCATAAATAGCTAGCAAGAGGCTGTGTTTTGGATTTATGCTCAGAGGAGCTGATAAGAGAATAATGTTCTGTTCTGCTGCCAAGGTCAGCAGACGAGCAAAGAGGCACAGCTGGTTGCTAGCATAGGATTTGCCCTTATGTTAAAATTGAAACTCAGAATAGCCAATTATTTATTCCACAACATGCGCATCATGCCCAGTATAGAGGTAAGAACACCCGGAAGTGTGCTCTCTTCTTTTGCCTTGGCTCCGTTTGTGGTTTCGATGCTCTCTCCTGGCTCTGCATCGCTCTC
>NW_010121980.1:0-3352 GCF_000699245.1 Pterocles gutturalis
CATGCCCAGCTGGCAGCAACACCAACCTTTTCTCCAGCCACAGCAGGTAGGGTGGGCAGTCACATTTCAGTGTTGTAAAGGCCTGACCAAATCGGTGGTGTGGAAACTTTTGGAGTTCTGCTTCAGACATTGCTCGAAATCCCAGGACGACATCTGACCAGAAAGGTAACTCTTCCTCGGGAGTGTTTTTAAAGACCTGCCACCTAAAAGGACATAGAGAAAAAGCTGCAAAACTTAGCCACTATTGCTCTGCCATGTTAGGTGTCACAGCAATCTTAGCACAAACCCAGGAACTCAGGAACCTATTCCCGCCCATCAGTGCAGCTCTGCAAGGTTAACAGCAACAGGGAAGCATCGCTGCCTGCTGCTGCAACACGTGCCTTAGCTGCCACAGCCGAGCTTGCAGGTGACACACTGGAGTAAGTAAACTGGAGAGAGTTCTTCCAGCTACACTGTAATTCCAGATGTAGAAGTACAAAGTCCCCTCACACAGTGTCCCCACCATGGCTGTAGCCACCCTGGCTGGACCTTCACGTAGGGCCACCTGCACACCTGTTTTTTTGGGTACCCATAAAGCTACAGCGTGCCCAGCCTTAGCACTCCCAAAAGGTGAATTTCTGCGTAGATAATGGGCAGCATAAAACACCCCCAATGCACAGACACCCCAGTTGCATCCCTACACCTACTTGCTGAAGCTGCAGGATCCTGCAGTCCCATCCCTATGAAGAGACTGCCCCTGCTGCAAGCAGCTGGTAGATGGCAGTATAGAAAACAGCAATTATTAAAAGACTTTTTGTGCAGTCCAGTATTGAGTGGTTTCTCTGTGCATGAATTTTGCTTGAAAATACGTCCTACCTGAGCAGCTGCAATGTACTTTCTTGGCAATATGGTCATAAGAGCTACACCATGGAGGGAATACGCCTGCCTGCTCCAGCACACACATACCAAAGGCTGCCCCAGGGACCGTTCTTACCCAGAAATGAGGTGAATGCCAGCCTCTGATGCCTCAGCTGAGTTGCTGATGGCAAAAAGGTAAGAGAAGGTCTCTTTGAACCACTGCTTCTGCACATGGGTCGGTGTGCCTGTATGTAAACAAAACCAAACTTGCAGAGAGGGAAAATACAAAGAGGAGAAGCATACAAGCCAGCGTTGAGGAGACAGGACAGACAGGGAATGCAGGTCATGGCACTTTTCTTCCTGAACCTCTGTGCATTGCTGCACACCTGGGCATGCAGCCTCATGCAGTGCCACAGGCAACGCTACGCTGGGTTGCACGCACCTGGGTAGGTGTGAGGGATGAGCATCCCAGCTGCGACGTCACTGGTTGTGTTGGGGCTGAACTGGTCTGAAAGGACCGTCACGGAGCAGCTGGGCCAAGTCTCTCTGATGCACAGTGCTGTGGACAGGCCGATGACTCCCGCGCCAACCACTGCAACCTTGGGTGCTGCTGCCATGTCTGGGTTTGGAGAACCACATGGGAGAGGCACCTACATGCATTTGGAAATAACATATCCTGTGTTATCAGTATCCCTGACAGGTACCCTCATCAGGCTGTGAAATACCCACACAAGATGTAACATAACCCCCTGGGGCAGCTAATTGAAGACTAACTGCTGCACACAGAGAACCAAGACTGAGGTAAGGATTAAAAAAATCTTCATAGCCTTTGGTATAACAACTAATTTTTTAAAAGTATTTCAACAGCCACTACCCCATCCTCACTGCAAGAGCAAAGGGCAAGAGAGTGATCTGAACGTACAGCACTGCTGTTTGGGCTGTAGCAATCTGTGACAAGGTTTTTTCAATAAAACCCAAGGCAGTGAGGCACCCATCAAGTTTTCCATCGTGTCAGGTGCAAAAGTGTCTTTGGAGTTTTGGGAAAATTAGCTTTTAGTCACCATGAGCAAAAAGTTTGTTTGTATATCAGGGTCTCCAGCAATGAGGTCTGTCACTGCCTGGGCTACAGAAACAAATCACACAGGAGGCAAATTGCTTACACAGAGCAAAGGGCCCAGCGCATTGTGGAAGATGTTTTTCTTAACATGCACTTTAGTTCCTCTGCTGTGCAGGGCTCCCCCTCTGACCCTGAGGACTGGGTTACCTGCTTAGCTCTGTCCTACAAAATGTGAATTTTAGCTATTCAACACAATGCATCGCTTCACAGGGTACAGCCTGGTTGTTTACCATCCAAAAATTGTTTGGGCCACGATGCCTTGGTGGGAAAAGTGTGGGAAGAGAAGATACCTGTACCCTGGGGGATTTTGTGCCCCTAGTGACCTGAGGTCTCCAACCCATCCTCAGCCCCCGTACCTGCCAGTGTGACCCACTGCCTTGGACAGATTTGTGGGCATCTGAGGCTGCCGTGCTCTCCCAGCAGCACACGGTGCTCCCCACGAGCCAGCCAGCCTTGCTGCCCCAAGAGCCTGTACATTTGCCTCTCTCTGCCTTGCTTTATAACCTATTTTGTGTCCTTGAGCAGCTCCACTCCACTTCTCAGCATCTTCAACTGCTGATTGCTACCCCAGGAGGTGCAGCATCTCTATTCTCCCTCGACCTGGCCAAGTTTCAGAGCTTGGCACCTGGTAAGTGGCGCACAGCTCCTGGTTGATAATCCCCTGGCTGCCCATCCCAGCGAGGTGCCAGCCTATGTGCCTGACCACACACAACTGAACCATGCAACTTGGTGCGCCCTGCAAACTCCCTGAAGCCAGGAACTACGTGGGCCCAAAAGAGACTGGGCAACCTCAGAGGTGATAAAACCTTCAGCACCTTGGAAACAGGTGAGTTGGGGTGAATATGGATCTTATTTTTTCCTGAAGTATCTACCAATATTCACTCTTGGAGAGGATGCTGAGTGATGTGGACCTTTGGTCTTACTCCCTTATGGTCTTGCCTTCTCCTACAGAACTCAGTCACTCTTCCTTGACTGTGGAAATCAAGCCTTGCTAATTGCTTTCTGAGAACCTTTTCTGGAAAGCAGTGCCTGCAGTTTTAAGGATGGGCTGATTTCCCATCTTCTTGTGCCTTTTGGCATCTTTGATGTCAATTTAGGCAAGACAGATTGTGTGGGATTATGATAGGTTGGGTTTATTTATGAGATCCTTGCTCGTAGCTCTTCACACAGCTTCTCATTTACCCCTGAGGTTTTACTACTTAAAATTTGTTGTCCCTACTATGTAGGAAGGGAGAGAAGAGCAGGCGCTGTTG
This sequence comes from Pterocles gutturalis, assembly GCF_000699245.1. Classification (NCBI taxonomy): domain Eukaryota; kingdom Metazoa; phylum Chordata; class Aves; order Pterocliformes; family Pteroclidae; genus Pterocles; species Pterocles gutturalis. The sequence goes on from NW_010121980.1 coordinate 3,208, forward strand.
CCCATCATTGCATTCCTTCTGCATCACAGCCGAGGCTTGTTACAACACCTCTTCTTCCTCTCAGCGTGATGCTTAAGTTTCTTCCTGTTAATTATTACATCTCCTTTCACAAGCTGACTATAAAAGTGCCCACACAGGAGGGAAA
>NW_010121980.1:3383-31521 GCF_000699245.1 Pterocles gutturalis
GCAGGGGGTAAAGACGAACCCTGAACCAGAACTGCTGAACTGCATCACTGCCACCCACAAGCCCCATCTGAAAAAAATCCTGATTTGAACGGGATCTGCATCCCTCTGCTCTACCATTGCCCCAGGCTGCCTCAGCCACCTGCACCAGCAACGCCTGTGGAGGGTCAGAGCATGGACACTGTATGCTTCCCTACCATAGTCTCCAGAATATTTTGTACTGGTAATTGTTATTAAAAAAAAAACAACAAACAGACCCACAGAAAAGAAAAAAAAGAGTAACAAGAAATTAGGGGAGCTTAAATAATGGTGAAATTACTTTTGTTAGGAAAACTGGTTCCGAGAAAGGTCTCTAAACACATTTTTATTAACAAGCCTTCTGGCAGCTGTGGCAATCGCGTGTGGCTGTCAGCATGCCCAGCAAACCTCCCAGCAGTCCATGGATGACCATAGTCCCGCTGGAACATATGCACCGGGTACATCATATGTCTACCAGACATGTGCTCTCGGTTGCTCCTCACTGTTCTCGTTTGCTGAAGCCCTTGGATGGTGGTGGAGATATTGAATTTCCCAACTGACCTCCCTGCCGCCTGGGAAGAAAGGGGAGCTGCAGCTCGGCGGAGGTTCAGGTTTCAGAAGTCTTCCCAATTCAGATGGGATTTTCGCAGATGAGCTGGATCGATATCAACTGATCCCAATGTTGCAAAAGCCAGTGAGGGTGGGAAAGGGCTGCGGGCAGTGCTGGAGCCTGTGGGAGCAGCTCAGGAGGCCATGACAGGCACCCATCAAACATGCTGTTTTTCTAGCACCTACTGTTTCAATCCAGGAGCACATCAAACCTGAATGTGCTAATGTGCCAAAAATTAACTGGGTGCAAGGCAGAGGTTACACACACTTGTATGAGCAAGCTCAGGGTTTGCAGTGTCAGCGACCCCCTGCGAGTGCAAGGCTCACCTGGGGCTGTGCCCGCAGCCTGCCTGCCTCCGCAGGGAGCCTGCACCTTGCTGGGAGGGCACATGAGGAGAAACTATTTTTAGCTGATGTGTCAGGCCAGCTTAGCGCCAGCGGGACAGGGGGAGGGTGTGTGTGACACTTCTCACCCCCTCAGACTGCCTTGTGCTGAGGGTTTTGGAGAAATCACCATTTAAAAGGCAAATCAGTTGCAGTAACTCTTGGGAAGGGGGGGGAAGGGTGTCAGGTACTGTTTGTCTCTCTGTCCTTTCTTAGTGTCAGAAGAATGGGACAGAAACCAGACAGAGCCACCTGGAACTGTAATTCTCCAGAAAAGAAGACATTGTCTGCCTGATATGGGCTTCGTGCCCCTGCCACCCTCCTGCTCCTCCCAGGCCAGAATGAATTTTTTAAAAAAATACTGAGATATTTTGTGATGTGGCTTAATCTCCCAACACCTGCAGCTGAGGAGAGAGACAATGTCAGCCTCATGTGATGCAACAGGGTCTAAATTGTGGGTTTAATTAGATCCATTCCTTATCCTTTCTTGCTTCACGTAGTTGTTTATCACCACTGACCCTCAGTCTTAATGTCCTTCCAGCAGTGTATAAAGTGATCAGTACAGGTAAGGACACTGGTCCCCAGCACACAGGTGCACACACATGCACAGGAACATGCACACCCACTGCCAGCTGCAGCCATGGCCTCTTGTCCCGCAATCCCTCCAGGCTGCCCTCAGGCTGCAACGGATCCTGGGAAACAGGCATCCCTCAGCTGGAAGAGCTGCACGGACACTATTGCTTTGGCATCTTTGTGTTACAGGCACGGTCTCTCTCCCTGCCCTTTGCCCCTTATGGCCCAACTCCATGAGCGTGTTTCCTCAGCAGGTTGGCTGCTCTTAGCTTGCATTGCACCCCAGCTGACCTACTACCCAGCAGAGCATATTTACACACCCAAAAAACCTGTTCAAAAAGCCCCACTGAACAGCTGACCAGAAAATGAATCAACAGGAGGTAACTAAAGAAAAACAAAACCTGTTACATCTGAAGCCCTGTGGGTTTTTTTATAAACTAACTCTCATCATATCTAACAGCTTAAACATTTTTTTGTATCACCTGAAGCCTGCAGTATGGGGAAGCAAAGGCTCCAGCCCCTCTGCACTCCCGGAATGGCTCCTCGTGCACTGGGGTGGCTGTGCTCATCCGCTGTCCCCATCTGTGCCTGACATGGAGCACTGTCTCCCTTCCTTTTTTTGCAGACCACGTTTTTGTTTATTCACTTACCCAGTTTGTAAGCACCCTTGGTGTTGTTTCCCTTCAGCTGACCCCAGAGAGGGCTTTTGCCAGGCTCTTTGCTAAAGGTAGTTACAGATGTTCATGAAGCTCGATCTGTTCCTGGGGCTTTGCTGAACAGGGGCCCCTGATTTTGGCTTTTTGACTCTGGCCTGTTCCCTTTTCTGTCATTTGAGCTGCTCTGTGAGATGTACATTCAGGACCTGCCACAGGAGGAAGGTGAGGATGCTCTCTTCACCAAACAAGGGATGCTCAAGGCTCCTTGGGACCTCCTCAGCCTTTCTGCTGGGTGTACATACAGCACCACTGCCAGATGCAGGTGTCTCTGAGCCACCGTCACAGAGACCTGAGGCCACCAGGGAGGCCTCAGTTGCTGTTTAAGACAGCTGTGCACATATGCACCCACAGACAATACCTCCTAAAGGGAGGCAGGTTATACCCACCCTGTAAGCTACCAACAATAGTAACCTCCACCAGCAGCACCTACATGCTGAGCAGTGCCCTTGCTTTTCTCCAAAACTGGAGAGGTGTGTGCTGCCCGTTCCCTGCGGGGCAGGGATTGTTGAGCCCGCTGCCTCTGTGCAGGAGAGTGGGGAGCAGGGAGGAGCTGAGGCTCAGCACACCCCGCACTGCAGGGATCTCACCCCCCAGCCAAACCCTGCGGCTCACCGCTCACGCCAGAACCAGCTGTGACAGCGACTGTGCTTTCACTGCGCGGCCACCTCCACGTGTGGCCTAAACCCCTCCTTGCCTCAGCTTAAGGAGCTGTTTTCTGCCCTGTGGAAAGTCCCGGGGCAGTGGTAGGTCCCCCACGCAGACCCTGCAGGTGCCTTCCCCAGCCCTCGGCAGCAAAAGGGCTCTGTCATCTAACATTTCCCTCTCTGACTGGAAGTATGGTCCGAAAAAAAAACAAGTGGGGAGAGAAGGCAATACCTGCTGAGGAGGAGGCCTCTGGCCCCGCCTGGAAGAGTTGCCCTCCTGGGAAGAGGGGGGAAACGGAGCGGCAGAGGATGGAGCGCGCTGCAGCAGGGGCGCGGGGGCTTCCGGCAGCTCCCCTTCCCCGACGCCGCTCCCCAAGCACTCGGCTCTGCGTCCCTTCGCTAATGAAGGATCTGTTTGTGCCCAGGCAAGGGCCGCCTCCAGCGCTGGCACCTCTCCCAGGAGGGCCCAGCAGCCACGCGCTGGCTCTGCTGGAGCCGTGCCCCTCTCCGCCTGCCAATAACTTTTTCCCCTGGTGCACTGCAGAGGAAGCTCACGGGGCCCCACTGTCCTGCACAGAATATATTGTCTTTTTCCCTCTCTTACAAGCCATTACTTATGTTCTGAATGTTTCTGAAGATTGCTGTGGTGCTTGAGCAATCATGCTGGCAGGCAGATGGCAATAGCACAGAGCGTGCGTGGGCCTGATCAGTTCAGTCATCGTGATGGCAGGCAGATGGCAATAGCACAGCGCGTGCGTGGGCCTGATCAGTTCAGTCATCACAGGTCAATAAAGAGCAAGTCCTCACTAAATCGCCAACGGCTAACAAGCACAGCCAGGCAGGGCTGTTTGGATTAACCTTCTTCAGCAGAAAAACACAAGTTTGTCAAAAACAACCCTGTCTGCAGGATCACTAAGTTAAAATTGTATACCAGGGATTCTCGGTTCCAGGGGGTCTGCCACTGGCAGGGCATTTTGGCTAATATTTGACAGGCTGAGCATTCATCCCTGAACAGGCTGAGCAGGACAGTGTTTGGAGACCGTTCTCTCCCCCAGTCCTGTCGAACAGCGTTTGTCATGGATTGTCCAAGCAGGTGCCTTTTCTTCATAGCCATTTAAATACAGACCAGGCAGCCATCCAGAGGGCATCTGTACATACAGCAACAGCGCGCACAACACGCAACCACCTGCTCTCGCCTCCCAATCTAGCTGTGTTCTTAAGTGGTAAAACTATAGCCATGATATATTTATTACACAAACATAATCACTGACCTTTTCAGATGCATGATTTTTAGGGTTTTTTCCTTTAAGATTGAAAGGAACAAGGAATAATTCTGCGAAAATTATAGTATAGCTTGATTTTTCTGAATGTTTAGAGAAGATATGAAAAGAGGGTATTGAATAAGACAGGGAAGGGGGCAGAGGAACAAAGGCTTGCTTATTAACAAATTAAATTGTTGATGGGCTTGGTGTATTGATTGTAAAACATACAGTATTTTAAGTAATTGCAGGATATCTGCAATAGTTCTGGAGAGGAGCCTTTGAGATATGGAAACCTCTCCTCCTTCAAATATAAACAGAGGTCGCAGTGCCAGCTAAGATTAAAAAATTGCCTGCTATTTCTCCCCTTGATATTCTACTTCTCATTGCTTATAGCTTTGCCAATTCTGAATGATTTTGGATTGAAATTTTCTGTGTCGGATGTTTCTGCAAGGCTGAATGTTTCAGCGAATTCCCAGTGGGTCTTCTCCTGAGAATGAGATTCAGGAAATGCATGCTGGTTTGTGATACTCTAACTGTAATTTCATTGAGAAACTCTTAGTCCTCCATGGGCTAAAATATATTGGAAGGGTGAACACACTATGCTTTGCCATATTTTAGGATGAAGGAAGAGTTTGTTTGTCATCTCTTTCTATGTGATATAGATGTGTGACTTCCCACCACAAATTGTTTATCCATGCAGGCCTCTATAAGGGGAATAAATTTCAACTCTTTAGTGCTGCCATTGTTTTTCTCACATCTGCTCTTCCCTAAAATGAACAGCACAACATAGAGCCTCTTTGGTCTAACTCCCAGAGCCCTCATTAACCGAAGATCAGCCATTCTGTATTGAGGCCATCAAGATATGAGAAGTTTTTTGCTACAGATGTTGGTGTTTTCTCATGAAAGATGGGACAAAGCACAAGGAGGGAAAGAAGCTCTGCATAACAGCCCAACTGCTAAAGACCCGCTGGGTGTATATATGTTATTTTGTGTATTGTGCAAAGTAGGTCATTTGAACTAACAAATTGGCTAAATACCATTCCCAGTGCAATATTCACCTATTTGTGTTTCAAGAACACCCCTAACAAAGTCTGCGAGAGTGGCTCTTGTATCCTTTGACCAAGTGCAAGTCATGATTTGGTCACTCAGGCGGAGGGCACCAGCTTCTGGAACAGAACAAACAGAGCCCTGATCATACTTGGAGCTGTTTCTGAACAATAACCAGCAGTGGCATCCCAGCACACCACTAACCCAGCTTGAGCAGTGCTCAAGAAGTGTTTCCCTTTACCTTAGTGTTCCCTTTGCTTTGTGTACTCTCCTGAATAGAGCAGTAACGATAAGCAGAAACAACCTTTGTGAACATAGCAGTGATGACCTGTTTCTGATCTTATGAGTGACATGGATCACTTCTCTGCCACTTATTTAACCAGTTCAAAGATCAAGTAAAGCATCAATGTCCATGGCAAGTTATCATTTCAGCAGAGAGGTTAAGCTGCTCCTCATTTTTACTGTTTTCCTTTGTTGTTTACTTACTTCTGGGGGAATTCACTCAATATGAGGCAGAAACCAGCAATGCTGACATTCCTATTGAAAAGCTTTGTGAAAATATTAACTTAGAGATTGCCCATTTATCCCTTGTTCTTTTGCTACGTTCCTGATTACCTCAGTCAAAACTGCTTTTCATTCTCATCACTCGCAATGAGACTGTGGAGAGAATCTTCACATGGATCGCCCCTTGGTGCTGTTTTTTTCTTATTCCTGTGCAAGCCAGTTCATCTCCACATGGAACATTATGAGGCAGCACTAATAATTAAATGCCTGGGAGCGATCTGTGGCTGGATCCTATTCATCTGCAACAAACAGGCAATACCCAAGCCTGTGTGTTAGACAGGAACACAGAGAGGGAAAACTTGGTTTGTCAGTAAATGAGATACTCCCCATTACTTCTGATTATTCAAAAACCTAGGTTAGTAATTTTTGAAAGAGCTCGTTCTGTATACAAACCTCTCTGCAATCATTTTTACATATCAGTCATATTAAAAAAAGGATACTTCCCCATTTCTGGCATATACTTTTTAGGCTGGATTTTTCTCAGCTTGATTGAACTCAGTGCTCTTGAAATCAGTGTATCAGGGATGAATCAAATTTCTCAACTTTATCAAACAAGTATTTGAACCATTCACTATGGTTACTTTCAGGGAGGAACTTAAATCTCTTGGCAAGGACATATAAAGCCATTAAAACATGAACAATTAAGCCAAGTGATGGATGTAACTTGATCAGAAAACATAAGATTAATAAAATATGCATGGAAAATTGAGTAATTTGTACTAATTAGAGACTTAACGGAACTGGAAAATAAATAGGTTCCTGAGAAGGGCTAAGAGGAGAAATCACAAATAACAGGGCTATAGATTGCTGTTATTCTCATTTTCTTTGCACTGTCTGCCCACTCCAATTTCAACATGAGGAAGTTGCATAGTTTTCACATCCACTGAACAGCAATGGGTTACAAGTTACATTGTTTTGTCATTCCTACAGTCACTATGCTCTCTTTTGATCAGTTCATACCTATTCTACAATATCTGCAGCTACTTTTGTCACTATTGAATTTGTCCAAGCGACTACTGCCCCAGCCACCTTATACAAATAAAGGCAAAAAAAAATCACAGTATTCCTGCAAATGCAAAACGTCACATTTTTAATGCACATTTTGTCATAGTCACTGCCTAACACATTACCCAAACCTTGGTTTACACGTGCAAACACAAACAGGGAAAAGACAAACACATGATACTTGCCAGCCTAAACCATGGGATCTCTGTGGAATGCCAAAGCGCCAGCCCTGCTCCTGCAACGGAGCATGTACCCAACTGAGAGTTGGTGGTAGGAGTTTATTAAGTTACCTAAAGGTGTAAAGATTAAATAACGTGTTTGACTTTATTCTTGCAAATAATTGCAGATAATAAATACACATGAAAAATCATTAACATATACTGTACTAAACCCACATATTCTAGGCAAACAAACTCCTTCCTTTAAGTACATACTTACCCCATGTTACCAAAATGCACACTCTACCTGGTACAAAGTTTTGTACAAAATTATTAGGTTACCAGTACTCAGATGTGCTCTAACCTTTCTTCATGAGAGATGTAACAATGCAGATACTGCTAAACTGCAGTTACTAGAATTTTTCCTGATAAAATAAACTTGTGGTTTTGTCAACACTTTTTTTTTTTTTTTTTTTAGTTTAATTTCACCCCTATGAATCTGTTGTGGGATTCAGACAAGCATCTTTAAGATATGTTTGTACAAGGGTATTGGATGAATCCAGACCCTCCTTTCTGCAGCCACAAATGCCTTTCTGGCATCACACCTCTGTGGTGCAAGTGACCTTGCATTTTATAAGCCCTTGCAAAAGGCACTCTCGGGCCTTTCATGCTGCGCAATGCTGTGGACGCTTCCTGAGTGACTGCACATTAGGAGCCAGTAAAAATAAGCTGTGAAGGATACAGCAGAATGCCAGATTCCTCCATCGCAGCGCTGGGATGTCAGACCATCTCCTGTTTTCACAGAGCCATTACACAAAAGCCCTCAGCCTTCAGGCAGGATTCACTCTCTTGTTCAGACATTCAGGGTACCACCCAAAGCATTTGACACAGAGCACACCTAGTTTGGATAGCTTTTTTTTTCTACATAGGTGTTTAAACTATAGAAATTTGCACAAAGAGATTGAAGGGAGTTATTAAAGTAGAAAATACATTTGTTTAAAATACAGATTCAAAATATCAAACACATTCACTCACTATTTCTTCTCAGTTATCATTAAACTAATGACAATTGTTTTCATTCCTATATTTAACCTAGAAGGTATGTTCTTAACAAATTGCAAGACTATCTAATAAAATATGATATCAAATTTAGGACAAAAACATTTGTTATGGTGCAATAGTGACCAGCAATTTAGACAGATAAGAATTCTAATCCAGTATCTCATAAAACCATTATGTAAAGCGAGACACTGATAAGCACAACAAATGTGCACTAAGATAGAGACGACAAATACGAACATTAAAGAACTTAAGGACTCAGATAAGAAACTATAAAAAGGAATTCTTTTAATGAGCAACAAGAGGAAAATATGCCCCCACCCCGGGAACAGAAGCATTTGTTCTCAAACTCAGTGCTCTCTTGCGAGAGGATTTAGGTTATCTTTGAATATCTAAGAGAAAGAAATCAACTCATCCTGTTTGTGCTACATTTATAATGTATGACTACTGTTAAACATATTTTTGTCCATATGGAAAAAACAAGCAAACATAAATGCTAGAGATGTATAGATACATGCTCTTTCCTTTTTTACAGTAATACGCTTCCTCAGGTTAAAGAACAGGATACCCTAAGGCATTCTCTAAGCTATTCATGCATAAAATCACAAAAGGTGTACCTGTAGATCAATAAACTGTTTATTTCCATGAAAAAAAAGTAACATCATTAGTTCAGGGAAATTCAGGTCTCAATTGAATCAAAGACCAAATACCAACTGACTTCAGTGACAGGAGGAGCTGGCTTTCAGGATTAAAAGCCATCAAGCTACATAATGTTTTAGAATGATCATTAAGTTTTAGCCTGTAAGGATTTCTCAGTATCATAGTACATTTAAGTTTCTTCTTTTTTCTTTTTTTTTTTTCTTTAACTTATGTATACTGATTACAGATGACCAGGTCCTGAATCCCTCAAGTCAAAGGAACACATAACATGCATTGACTGTTCTTAGCAGGATAACCCCCAAATCAGTTATTCAGCATGTAAGGAAGTAGAAAAAATAATTTTAATTGTTCTTTAGTACCTTGTTAGAAGTAGGCTGTACTGTTCCCAGCACTCAAGGCTATGGAGTTTAAGATAGGACTTGCATTAATAAAAGAGGGAGTATCAGTGTGAAAGAACTCCAAAATAATGCAATTGCTTGGAGATCTGAGAGGGGGGGGGAGGGTGGTTGCAATGTAGACAACACCAGTTTAATTCCTTGTTAGGTTTGCATGATCTCTTCTTTTTTTTTGCATGGTTCAACCCCTGTTTAATGCAGGGCATGTGGGGTTTGGCAACAGATCTTGCAGATAAGGAGAGCTGTTCTGCTCTGAGAAGTAGAGGCGGATCTGAAAGCAGTGGAAGATTACCAGGTCTGCTCTTCAGCAAAATAAAAAGCCACAGCGTGAGTAATCCTATCTTCAAAGAATGCATTTGAGTCATTCTCTGAATAATGATGGGATTACTCATGCAGGTAAGGTTAAGAACATGTTTATGCTGAACTAACACATCTGGACAGAAGCCATAGTATTTTAGGGGGACTACAGGAGAGATGGGGAGGCACTCTTTATTAGGGAGTGTAATGACAGGACATGGAGTAACTATTTTAAGATGAAAGAGGGTAGATTTAGATTAGATATTAGGAAGAAATTTTTCACTGTGAGGGTGGTGAGGCACTGGAACAGGTTGCCCAGGGAAGTTGTGGATGCCCCATCCCTGGAGGTGTTCAAGGCCAGGCTGGATGAGGCTTTGAGCAACCTGGTCTAGTGGAAGGTGTCCCTGCCCATGGCAGGGGGGGTTGGAAGTAGATGATCTTTTAAGGTCCCTTCAAACCCAAACCATTCTATGATTCCATGCTGTTCTCTTCAGAGGTTTTCTCTGCAAATACTGGAACACCCACAGAATTGGAGGGAGCACAAAAATCCCTTTCTGCTTTCCATGTTATTATCACACAAAAACTCCCTGAACTTAAACTTAGTGATTTTTGCTCGGCTTTGGAGCATGTTAGTCCTCATATAGGATATGATTTTGTCCTAATACCAGGACCAAAACGCTTCTTGACACTCTAGGACAGTGCAGTGAAGAAAAAAGTATTTTATAAGGGGATATAAACCATTATTCTGGTTTCAGAAGTAATTGAAACTAATATGACTGTGCAGATTGAATTGAAAAATGTCACCATTAAACTCTACAGTATATAGAATATATATCTACAGTGATATAAATATCTTATTTTGGGGTACAGAGCAAAAATGTAAACAAGGGTTTGTTTTGATGAGATCATACCAGCTAGCATGAGAGTAGGTGCCTAAGATGAGAAGAACTCTCACTGCAAAGCAGGGATGACAGGGTTCACACAGCCCAGGCCAGGCAAGAGGGGGCTGTCAGACACAGAAGCTTCCTGTGCCACCCCCCTCAAACCAAGGGTGGCTGAGAGAAGAGGATACAGATCCTTAGGCAAGGAAGAAAACCCAGGTCTGGAGGTAGACTGAAAAAGGGGAGGTGGGACAGAAAGCCATGAAAAAAGCAGCCAGAATGATGCATTCCTACCTATCAGTTTTCTGTGGTCCACTGTCAGAAGGCATGATCACTGCATCAGCAATCAAGTGTTGATGCACGAGTTGTAACAATAATGGGACATTTACAGACACTTGGACTAAAACTACTAGAGTAACTGGTAACTCTTCTATTGATCAGTGTCCTCCAGCTACCATTTTTGAAATTATATTTTTCTAACTGATTTTGTGTGGTATAAGGAAAAATGAGCTACAGACAGCTGGTCTATGAGAAAAATGGTGTGTAGATACCACATCTACTAATAATTCATTAATAACTAAGTCCACCTCTGTGCAGAGAATCTGAAAAAGACCTATATGCCATTTATTCTTTTCCATTGAGAACTGAGAAGGCCTTGATGGAGGCATTTGGCAAATTTGCTGGTGTAGCTCTTGAAAGTTATGACAAATCTGATGCTGGATCTGAGCTGAAATAAGAGAGAAGGGGAGCACTGAAATAATGGTCTGGAATGAATATGACTTTCAAAGGCATCAGGCATTTTAGTTTTACCTAAACTAAAAATAACTTACTAAGACAGCGGTAGATCAAGTGAACAACTTTTCCTAAACCATTAATAAAAATACATTTGCCATTCAACAGAATGCATAGTATACAAACTATTTGCACATTTTGCAAACTTAGTATTATTTTTTCAGTCGGAAGCTGTTCCACAGAATACTTTGTTAGCAATGGCACATTTTCTAGTAGAAAATTTGAAAGAAAAAGAATAAATTAGTTTAACTTTGAAATTATTTATATGATTTGATGCAATGTTAAGTCTTCTCTCCTGAATCATAACTGTCTGAGTTTACAGTGTTTTGAAGTCTCAAGCCTGTAGCTGTCAGCTGCAACAGGACAAGAGTGGACAAGGCACTCTGTGGTGAGTTTACAAATCTAACTGCAGAAAATGTGAAGCAAAGAATTGTCATGTTTTTTACATATGTATAATCAGGTAGGTTTCAGCATTTAGGGTAATCATTCCAACTGCTCACATCAAATCAGACAGGTTCTCTAAAATCTGTGTAAGTCTGACAAGGGATCTAGAAATCCTACCAAAATTTCTGCAGTACCTCAGTCATGGGGAAAAGGTTTTATATACTTGCTCTGTTGAAAAGGCAAGACTGGATACAAATTAAAAGGCACAGATATTATAGAATAGTCACATTTATATAAAGATATCTTATAAATTTAACCGTGATTAAAATTGGGAACAGCCATTTTGCTGTTGCTTTATTTCTCAGTGCTGACTGTTTCTTGACCAAACATCTCTACTTTTTCTACTGCCGCACCACTGTGTGCTGGATGAGTCTTTCCGGAACAGCTTTTCTTGTTTCTTCCCATTTCTGTAGCTTCCACCAAAGTATTAGTCAGTGGTTTTCCCAGTGTTTCTGGAAGCATTATTGTTAATATTCCACTCAGAAGAGCCATGATTCCAACAAGCAACTAGAAGAAATAAACAGTAGCTGTAAAGGTAGAAGTGTCTTTCAAGTTATGGGTATCTTTGATCTTGCCTGAAAATACACTTAAAATAAAGCACAAGGAACCATAATGTAAAGCAAAGATCATAAATCTTAAATGCTGACTGTATGAAAGATCTGCCTTTTTTTGTTGCATAAATGAGAGATTATGCAGCAGAATTAATGAAGAGCAAGTGAAGTGTTCTGTTCCACAAGGGACCAATACAGTACAAGCAGGAATAATTCTGCTTGAGAAAACATACATATATCTTCATTTGGTACTTCTACTATGGTATGAATTTAAGAACTGATTCTAGGATTGCATACATTTTTACAAGCATGTTCACAGAGCTACAATTTCCCTGCCACCTGTAATCTCAGTTTGCACTCTAGCTCCTGAACCTATTCCCACTATACCTATATGCCTGTTCCTCCTGCACACAGCCAGATCAGAATTTCCCAGTATGGCTCACTGGCCTGGAGCCACGGAAGTGCACATCCCTGCTCAGGAAAACACCTCAGCAGATAATTAATCTGGCTCTCAATAGGAATACTTTGCTAAACTGCAGTTTCAAAGATCTGTTAGAGGTGCAGACATCTAGTGCTGTTTGCACTGGGATCACATCTTGGATTTGTCCATTGTGTTCACCATTCCGTAACAGCATGAGTGGTGCAAGGATCAGGATCATGTGGGGTAGATGCAGAAACACACACATGCCCCAGAGTATCTTTTCCTTCCCTTCATTTCTGTGCCCTGTTCAGTGAGAACAATTCACATTTTCCTCCTTTGAAGTACAGAACAGCATTAAAACCCTGACATTCTTCCAATGCCAAGTTATAAATTACCCTAATCTCTCTTTATATAAAAGCTTCCACAGAGCACATCGTGCCTGGCCTCAGTGTTTTTCCATTTTATGAGTGTGCACTTTGATACTGTATTATCCTTATCTCACCCTGTGCTGATTCTCAGGTCTGTCCTGTTTGTTTAATACTTTATTTCCAAGTGTGAGAGAGCGCTTTGGAATTACTATGCCTATGTCTCACACAGAGCTTGAGACAAGTACTGGCCAGCTACCATCAGCAGCTAAGCCAGACTTTCTCCTTAAATCAGAAAGATGCTTTAAAATTGGGATTCTCCATTGTAACTGTGAACAGTGCTGTTTTCATGCACATACACCGTGCTGCTTTTGCTCCCCACCTCCCTACAAAAGAAGTTGTCTCAAGCCCTCTTCTGAGAAGCAGAATTCACACTGTTGCATACACTCCTCTGTTTGCACTTGCATTAAATATAGAGGCTGACAAAATAAAAAATACAATTGAATACTACAAACTCCAGTGAAGATAAAAGTCATGCTCTTACCATGAAAAATTTAAAAAAAAAAAATCCTAGCAATAATAGGACCAGAGGAAATGGCGCTGGGTGACAAACAGAGGGAAATCCTTGCAGACATATATATATGTGGCATAAGTGATATTTAAAAATATATTCCAAAATATTAAAATCTCACCTCTGAGTGTCAAAACTCTTCTCCGTTATTAAAACATTATTTTCTGCCGTGGCAAGACAGGATGAATTGGCACATGGCAGATGTTCCACAGTAACCTCTCTTATGCACATCCTTTAGGCTGTCATAAGTCTATATTTGAGGATACTGAGGTCTGTAAAGGATACTGAAGCTTATGGACACCCATACGTTTGGAGTTTATGAGAACAGGATCACCACTGATTCCCAACAGAACAAGGTTAAAGCAACACTGTGTGCTTTGAAGTTGTGTATCTTCTCTGTTTCGGTTAGTCTTTCAGACACTTTGCATTCTTCTCATGTTTTCTTTCCTCATGAACCTACCTCTTATTCCCCTGCGAACTCTCTCTATTCTGCAAGCGTACACACCACCATCTTTCCTGCCTTTTCATCTCAGCTCCCTTAACTCTATTCCACCACGTGTTAGTTTTTTTTTTCAATGTGAAAGCTGTTGCATGCCAACTAATTCAGTGTGTTTCCCTTTCCTCTGACCCTACAAAGCATTTTCCAGTATTTCCTATGAAAGACAGAATATGAAACAATTAAGTCACAGTATATTAACAAAAGGACTTCTCAAATGTCATCTACGTTTTCAGGGGCAGTAAGCACACTTATCAACAAAGTTACTCACATTTAGTCTAAGCAATTCTTATCTTGGTATACTTCTTCAAGAGGCATCTGACATAATTTAGCTCTTTGCTCGCTCATAACAAGTGTGTACATTTTGTATGTATGTACTGGTTTAGATATATAATTCTGCATCAGAAAATGTTCTTCTGAGATAGTCAATGAGTTAAAAGCTTATGGATTAAATTGTACTATTGTACAAAGTATTTAAGTATGCTTAAGTTCCATTGAAGTTAATTTGACAGGAGTACCTTCTCAAAGTCATTGCTTTTTCTAGGTCTTAATTTGAAATGGGACTTTCTGCTTAGTCAAAGTATTCCCAACACTTCAGTACAGGTAGCAGCTTCTAACAGCTACCATAAACAACTTCAAAGAGAGATTTACTACCATTTTTCAATATCTTCTTCCCTACCTGGAGCAATAATTTTAATTTCACAGTGGTCTAAGACCAGGACTTAATATATCTAGTCTAGAACAAAAGACAATTTGAATTAAATATCTCTATAAAATAACACTTTTACTTCTGAGAAAAAATGATTATGTCTCTGAACCGATCTAAAACATGATCTTATTTACAAAATTCCTACTTCAACAAAAAAAAGTTAAAATTTGTCCTGAAAATCCACTAGTATTAAGACCCAGGATTTGCATTCATTTAACTTTACTGACTTCAGTGGAGGGATTTTTTTTTAATTTATAATTTATGGTTTATCTGAGAGAAAAATCAAGTCTGTTAAAGGGCTACTGTAACATAATTCTTAACAGCTGAGAAACAAAAATAGGTTATACATGGAGCAGTTGCTTTACTCCCAAGTTTTCTAGAAAGTTGTCACGTGAAAAGCATACTTGGCAAGTTATTCAAGATTTATAGGCATTCAAATGAGATGCTTGTGTTACTCACAGGTGGCATAACTGTACAGGAGGCAGACTGTCAAACAAATAGCAGTAGTAACTGCTTGACAATGTGTGGTGTATACAATAGATTAACATGATGTATATCAGTTTACTTACAAATGTAATTCATTCAATCTCACTTCCATTCCAAAACACTTACGTTACCTGAGGCTTGGCACGCTACGCTCCAACTCAAGACAAGCCTATTTAATAAACTGACAAATGTTTTATCATAGGAGCTAATAATGAAACCATATTAACTGTGAACTACTACACAACTCCACAAATACTCTGGATACTTTTTGTATACTGAGAGTTGTTCATAGCTGAAATAATTCCTCTGTTTATACTGCCATTTGCACTGCTCTCCAGCATGTCTGAGCATTCCCCATCTGTGGTTTAACTGCAGCACTTCTGCACAGATAAAACTTATCTCAGACACTAAAGGCAAAACTCTGACAAGAGAAAAAGAGTGTTCTCCCATGACCATTCTGTTGTGCAAATGTTTCTTCGCCTTTTCTGGGATGATATCTTGGCTTGTATGGTGCCATTATTAAGAAAGAAAACATATTTTAGGAGCTTGAGGGAATAAATTAATTTGTGGTCTGCTTCATCCTCTTAACTTTCATCCAAAACAACTGGAAGTCATTAATTTAAATAATGAAACAAGTTCCCAAGAATTCTTTGAAACCAATCTCTAGCATCTATCATTGAAGATTTTAGAGTTGCAAAATCAAAAGAACACAATGCTATTTTTTCAGGAAATTCCTGGGTGGGAGACAAAATTAGAGGAAGAATCTAGATTAAAGGCACATCCCATTACATTGTCACGTTCTGACATATAATCTACATATAATATTTGTGTGCTAGTTACAGTGAATTCTAAAAGGTTTTGAAAGAACTCAAACTATTTTAAAATTGTTAATAAACTCTTCTCTACTTAAAACCTTAATATAAACTCTGCAATTCCTTATGTTTTTACATATATGGGGATAAATTATCCTTCAGGAGAAAAAAAAGGATTGAATAGCTGCAGGATTTCCAAGCAGCAAATGCCTCATAACAGAAATGTAATGAAGAAATGTGACTCATCTGTGAAATACATAAAATATTTTGTCAAACATTGATCTGAAGCTACATAATGCAGACAAAATGGCCAAAGTCTACAAAGGAATGGTCCCACCTCTCTTTTCCTGGGGCAACTGGTGGTAGAAGACAAAGCCTAACATTAGCACAACCTGGTGTCACCTACAGGTAGGATGTGCTTAATGAATCCAAGGTTCTGTTGCTTGTCAAAGTCACTGTAAACCTCATCAATGTACCATTTGCTTCTCTTTTTGTATATCATGAATTTTTTTGTTCAGTTCTTATAAATGAAAAAAAGGAAAAAGGGAGCTTTGGGAAAGCTTTGAAGACCAAGTATAGTAAGCATGAGACATTCTTGATCTTTTGGAAGGCCTTCCTTATTGTTCTTAACTCTAACCCATGAGTCTCCTTACCAAGGGATGGGTGAGGGTGAGCAAGTGGCTGTGTGGCATTCGCTGCTGGCTGAGTTGAACCATGGCATTTGCATGTTTTTTACAAATATGAAGTTACTAATCTTTGAGATGTAAAATTTAGAACAGGAATGGTTTGTTCAATTTCCTTTTCAAAATAAAGCTTTTGGTTCCTGACAAAACAAGTGACACATATGCCTTTTCAAAACCAGAAATATTCACCACTTAAATATATACTTACGAGTGGCATGAAAATCCAAACGCTTCTCAGATATACACAGAAAGGAGCAACCACACTTCCTACACGGCACATCATGCTTCCACTTCCAACAGCAAGTGATCTACACATAAAAGAAAGACCCAAAAAGAATTCTGGCAGACAAAGCAAACAGAAATGCACAGACGTTTAAAACATCAGTAGGATGCTACATGTCTTTATGCAATTATCCTAGGAAGTTATTGCTATACCAGTGTAAATTTATACTGTAATGAAATTCAGCTGCTTCTATAATTAAGATTAAAAATATAATCATCATTCAGCATAGATCACAAGATGAACAACCAGGACTCTTAAGAAAGGTAGAAATAAGATTTAAGAAAGTATTGAGTATTATTCTAGTTCCTCAGTGAAACCACATGGAAGTGAAAAATAAATAAAAATTTATTGTACAGTCAAATACGAGACAACTCTGAAGCAGTGGAGGAACCCATCCCATCCCAAGTTTTTCAGACCACTGTCATTAATGCCAGGAGCTGATGGATCTGGCCTAGGAGCATAACAAAGAAAAGGAAATAACAGCAAAATAATGAAAAATAAATGGCTGGAGAAAGTTCTTACCTTACAATTGTTGGGTACAGTTCTGCTGTGTAGAGATATATAAGGCCAAATGCCACACCTATTGAAAATTTTCCAGCCATATTTGCTAAAATAATTAATGTATTGAAATCCTATTGAAAGAGAGCACAAATAAATAAATCACCAGAAAATAACACTGTTCCAAACTTAATTTAAATCCTTCAAAAGTTGTGACCCTTCTTGAAATAATAAGCAATACTTATTGCTTGCTTTTTAAAGATCTGTCTCAAAAAGTAACTAGTGTCCATATAACTTTTTACCAGTCCTGGTTCACTGAAGCCCTGGGAACATTTTACATGTGACTCCAGCAATGAAACTGTGAAACCTGTATTGAAAATACAGAAATCTATCTTAGACTGGCAGCCGCATTTTAAAAACAGCCTTTAGTCAACTATATGATTTAGAAAGAGTGGCCACATCTACAGACAGTCTTTAAAATAAATTTCTACTATAGGAACACTTTCAATTATATGTGACTAACCTGAGGTATGAACATAATTAAAACACAGATCAATGCACTTAAAATAAGGAATGGAATGAGTGTGTTTCTCCTTCCCAGTCTGTCCATCCCAATGCAAGCAATGATATAGCAAGGCAACTCCACAGCACCTGTCAGTATGAAATTATTTTGGTTTAAGTCACGGTTACACATATTCATGTTATAACTCTAACTTCCTCTTTGTGAGGATTAATTTAATCTAGGGGGTAATAAGTTAAGTGAAATTCTGAGATAACCACTGTGTTGGGCTAGTTCACTTTGTAACAGAAATGGCAACAGAAGGCAGAAAATACAGCCTAGAATATGGTAATGGAGGATGGAGAAGGACAGGAGAGACGAGTTTCACAGCACAGAGCAGCTCCAATCCTCTCTAGGGTGGAAAATTATAGAAAACAGCAAGGCCACTGTCCTGCTTTTATGATGCTGGCACTTGTGCTGAAAGCTCTCCATTTGCTGCTCTTTTGCTTCAGGTTTTTTTCATATCAACAGCTTAAGGAAGCCCACAAGGAATACTGCTGGTGTCACACTGACAAATCTCTCAGGATTTGCCAGCTTCCACCTGGACACAGAACCAAAGCCACAGGTGCCTCCACCAGCTTCAGCCCCAAATCACCCCAATGGAAAAGGCAAGCAAGGTTTCTTCAGGTCCAGTTTTCTCTGAGCCAGCTCCCTAAATACAGAGAGTGCAGTTCCAGCTTTCTCTCTTCTCCATTAAAAAGAGGGCAGCTGGCTTACAATATCCCAGTCTCACTCAGATAGTCTCTTCCTAATGTCTACTTCCAGGGAAAAACTGCTGCAGCTCTAAAGGAACTGGCATTTGGCTAGGACTATTTACAAACCCTGTTTAAACACGATTTGCCCCTAGACAAATCATATTGAGCCTAAGCCAGTTTGGACACGTTTTAAACCAACTTGCTCATGAAGAATGCTACCATGTCCAATGTAAAATCAAAGGAGAACTTAAGATACAGCCTTGAACTGACATGCTGCTTTCCTTTACTAAGCATGTACAGTATGTTGATATGTTTATAATATTGGGAAACAATCTTTTGGCCTTGTGTTGGTAAAAGCAGGTTGCAATTATTTAGTGTGTGTTAGTCTCCTGAATTGGTTTTGGAAGAGGTGGATATGGTGACTTACACATTGTACTCCACCGTAACAGTTTTGTTATCTGTGCAATACTAGCATCCACTCTTCAACATGTCACTCTATCAATACACTCTAATATGTGACAACACAAACTGAATTCATGAGAGCCCCAGTCCTTCTGTGTGCTTATATAGATGAATAGTCACATTCACTTTGCTGAGAGCACTGAGTTGCATAAAGCGAAGCGTATGATTTAATTCTCTGCTGGCTCACAGCTATGTGCCTGGTCTAGAGTCTTCTGAAGTCAATGGAATATTTCCACTGATCTTAACAAACTTTGGATCAGGCCTTAAATGCACTGAATTGCCTTTATAAACAACTTACATACCAGAGAAAGATTACAATCAGACCAACAAAATTAAAATAATAACTAAATTAAAAATATGCTTTTGAGAAAACTAAAATTACTCTTGCTTCTGAGAATTATGAATCTATTTTCTATACAGACTGACACAAAATATCATAACTGTAAGTGATTAAAGGAATAATTTTATTCTCTCCTTTTGCTAGTTTGTGCCTATAACAGCCACATGAATTTTCTGTTGCTAGTCTGCTTCCCTTGGTGTTTGTGTGGAACTGCTACAGGCTTGTAGGCAAAGAGGAGACAAGTAGAATATGGTTTTACAATCACAAAGACAGACAGAGAAGAATTTTGTACACCAACAAATTTTAAATTATCTTTGTTTTCAGAAACAGTGAGACTTAGAGTGAATGATACTCCTCCTGTATCAGTCAACTTTATGAATTGTTAGCAAGAAACTTAGAGAACAAGGATCGTAATTGAATGAACAAAGTTAAAAAATTGGCTGTCAAATCTATAGACATTTCTAACTGTTATGTTCTATTTCTGACATAAACAGAATAAAGTGCAAAAATATTTACCTATGAGAAAGAGATTTAAATATTCATTGCCTCCTAGGCTGACAGAACTGAGAGAGAAGACGTAGTACCCCAAGCTCCCAGTGAACCAGATTAGCCAGACTGTGATGGTCCTTGTTGCAATGTGCCAATTACAAAACAGGTCTAAGATGTTGTGCTTCTTTGTTGAGGATGTGTCATTGTCACCCGTTCTGACACTGACTAGATCATCTTGTTGTACTGAGTACAGTTCAGAAACTTTGCAGGGAGTGCTCACTTTATTCCATCTTGCCATTATATTAATTACTTTTTGTGCATCTTCATATTTTTCCTCTGATAGGAGCCAAAAAGGTGTTTCTGGGAGCATCCAGCAGCACAAGACAAAGGGAAGAGTTGCTATGGAGAGAAATATCTGATAGACCCACCAGGTCCGAACC
Source organism: Pterocles gutturalis (assembly GCF_000699245.1). Lineage (NCBI taxonomy): Eukaryota > Metazoa > Chordata > Aves > Pterocliformes > Pteroclidae > Pterocles > Pterocles gutturalis. The sequence continues at coordinate 23,749 of NW_010121980.1, forward strand.
AAAAATCCCACGAGTGCCACAACCATAATTCCCACAGCAAAAAAAGCATGGACATGCATAGAAGCCCAAGTTCGTGCTTTAATGCCAACAAATTCAGTCACATAAACAAAAGCCACAACAAGATAGCCACTTGAAACCTGGGGGGATGGGAGAGAGAGAAAAAAAAAAAAAAAGAGAGGTTTGTATCTACTTTTCATGTGCAACAGCTAACAGTAAAAACAAACAGCTAAATGTTCCACATTTGAGTACACTTAATTGCCACCGCACTGGCATGTCCCACACTAATGGAAAAAAAAGGCAACCTTGAAAACAAATCAGATGGAGAAAAAGTTCCCTCAAACCCTTAGGCTGCCTGGACACTATATTTAAAAATGTGAAGTGATTTTGGATGCTTCTCTGCAGTGGGGGAGAGCCAGCTAGAGACACCTGAAAAAGAGCCTGATTTGTTGAAGTCACAAAGCCCTTCACCTCCAAAAATCATGTCCCCTGATGACATTATAAATGGAACATCTGGGAAAATGAGGTCCCCTGATGTAACTGACACCTCTAATAATCTGGACCTTGGCTTTTAACTAGACTATTAATAATCTGCATGTCAGGGAACTGCAGAATTACCTTCTACAACCTCATAAATTATCTCATAAAATCAAATTTTCACAATGTTGGAAAATAATCTCATTTATATGGTTATAGGTTCTCATATGTATTAATGGAATGCAACTACTGGCATGTTCTGCATTATAGTATTTCTTCATTTAATATATCTCTATAATTGAATATATATATATATATTTCAGTTTCTCTAGTAACAGTCAAACTCTTGGTATCTCAAAACATTTCAAAACACAGCTAGAAAATCTAGATTAGAAAATATTCCAGTATATTGTTTTGATTAATCCATTTTCTGGTTAAAAATACTCCAGTTAATAAACTCTGATTGTGAACCCACTGAACCTGATAGGAAAGCTTCACTGATTCAGTGGGGCTAGAGCTTTAGACCTCCATCACATAAATCAGTCCCAGAGAGCAGTTAGAACCTACAGCATCAGTCTGATCAGAGCTTTTTGCTTTTCTAAACTGCCAGAGCCCCTGGCATCAACAGCCAAGGAAGTCAGCAGAGCAACTCCTGTTGATCTCACTGTTGAAGGCTGAAATGCCCATGAAGTTTTTCCTGCTAGGAAATCCTTCTGAGTGAAAGGGATCTCCAGGTGCAAGGTCCTGTCTTGACTAATACACTGCCAGCAAAAAAATTAACCTATTTCTAATGTACTTTAAATAACTTACATAATTTTTCTTATTGTAGCTTTCTGATTTCTTTATGCATTACATAGTGAAAGACTACAAATATTATACTTTTGGATGTAAAATTGTAATTTAAAATTGGTTGCTATGTATATAAATACTGGACATATATTAGATATTGGATATATATCAAACATATATATTAAGTATGTGTATAGACATGCATAAACACATATACTGGAATACCCTTAAGTAGAGTATAAACATTTAGGTATTAAGCATATCTACCTACATATTTAGTACTTCAGATGTAGCCTAAAGACCAAAGAGATGCATGGAAGAGAAAATGTGCATCTCCCCTCCATCACTCAAAATGGTAGAGATAAAAATCATACTTATTATAGATTCATTATTTTAAGAAAATTATACTCCCATTTCTGACAATAAGGAGAAATGCAATAGCAGCTGCAATGCAGAATCCAGAGTTTGCTGCTCACAGTTGGTATTTAATTACCAGTCCAGCAGAGGTTGGGATGGAGGAAGTACCAAACACTGCTTCATACAGATGCTTTCTATTAATTCAAAGAAGAAAAGTGCTGTGGTCCAAGAACATTCAGACTCTCCCTGCTCTGCTGAAATAAGTGCAATAGAGGGGGCTTTAGAATAGTGAAGTAGGGGAGGAAATAAGAACAAAAGGGAGGTTTTCCTGAGAAGGGGTAGGAAACAACAGAAAAAGATCCAGGGTGAACATCCTTTCTTACCATAGCAAGGAGAAAGCGCACAATCACAAAACTGTAGTAGTCAAATGTGAAGGCCACTGCGATGCCAAATACAAACTGACCGGCACTTGTGAACCATATAACACGCTGTCTTCCCAGTCTGCAATTCACAGCAGTAATAAAATTATGAATAACCACAAACATTCCATTAAAACACACCTGCAACTCCAGAGAGCTTATCTGGAAGTGAGTCTGAAAAACCGTACTTAATGCTCTCACTCACCACAGAAACTCTAGATTAGTGCCCTGTATTTTCGTCACCACATGAGAAAGAAAATTATCAATTTTTCAGTAATTACAGCTAAGCACAAGAAAAAGGAAGCTCCTATGGAAGTAACTTCCATTCCACTCTTCTTGGCTGGAAGCAACATGCAGAAGTGGGCATTACATATGCCCCCCTCCAGTTTCAAGTTTAATTTGTACATAACTAACCTGCAAATTTACTCTGTCTTCTTCTTGAGGACAGTAGGCAAGACCTGCTTTTTCAGATATTTTATATTAAGTAATGTATAGTTAATAACTTCTAACAGAAGTTAGCTGTGATAACACATGCTATCTCTTGTCAAAGTAACAACCAATTTGGATAGCAATGAAATGTTTCTGTCTTTGTCCAGTAATTTAAAGTTGAATTTTCTAATGGCAATTAAATACTTCATCTAAATTTTCTGATCGCATCACAGCACACATCCATGCATGTACAAACACAGAAATCCAATAAGCTAGTACACTAACAGCAAAAAACCCCTAAGACAAATACTAGCTGCCCATCAACAACAGAGTAATGTCCAGGGTAAAAAAAGGGCATTTAGTAAAAAGCAACTTTTATTTGTTTATCTTCTTCCCATATCTCAGGGAGATAACACACCAAGAAGAGTCAGTTGTCCCTAAACACGCTAGCACATGCTATCAATAAGAAGCTCATCTGAGGAGAAAAGCCTAGATATTTTCAGTAGATGTACAACACTCTATTGAGAACTCATTATATTCTGTCTACAAATGTTCTGTAACACAAAACGTGGAATAATTTTTCTTCCCTCATAAGATTCTCATGGACTTTTATTATCTACTCCACTGTGAACAGCTTTTCACAGATGTTGGTATTACGTTTAGGTACAGAGTTTGAGGACTATTAGGGGTGACCTCATTTGTCATTTTTTCTCTGTGTTAAGTACTACCTCAAAACAACCCTGGACAGTGATGCTGTAAATAAGAGGTGTAGTCCAAACAGCCACATGGCATAAGTTGTTTCCAGTGCCCTCCTATTTTTCTCCCACCCTGACCTGGAGTCATGCACATTTGGTCTCTGATCCCTGCCAGAAGAGATCCCAGTGAGTACCAGCTGTCAGAGCTCTTCTGTTGGGAAATCTGTTCATTGGGAACGGGAGGAACCCACAAACTTATTTCCCACCAGCCAGGATGTGTCAGAAAATAATAACTTTCAGCTGTAAAATCTACAGTTGTAAATTTGCAACTCAGAATGTGTGTATTACCTTAACTGGCTGTCCGTGGCTTGAATATGGAAATTCAATATTCCAATCCCAATAATGGAATATTCCAATTCAATATTCCAATCAATTCCAATAATGGAAATGAGAACAGTATGATCATAACCTTACAAATCACTTCTGAGTATTAATTAATAAAGCTATGAATGATTTAAAGAAATGCAGAACAAATGTTGGCATTATATTCTGGTTTTGTATTAAATACAGTTATACAAAGACTTGGATCAGGAGGGAGGATTGATTTCATGTGTTCTAAAAGCCAAATTAAAAAAAAAAATCATCTTTATTTTTGCATTCCCATGTTGTTACCGTAACACCGTAGCACTATGTTAACAAAGGAAAAGCAGAAAACATACCTGGACTCCTTTTTCTTCTCATATTGTTAGCTGTGGGATAAAACTTCACCCTCCACCTAACAGAGCTGTTAGTCAACAAGCTCCTTTATAGCAAGAGATAAATAACACTAACCCAACCTTCAAATCAAAACATAGGTAGTGCCTGAGACAAAACCGAGTACAATGTAGCTTAGGCACTAGACCCTCATGGGGGCAGAGGGGCACGTCTGGGCCTTCTTCTGAGGTAGGAATACATATGTTTGTGTAGAGAGAGAGAAAACCAAGAGAAGCAGGAGGATACAGGTGCACATCCTGGATCTTACAGTTGCTTCTGAGTCCAGCTGTGACACTGGATCTCGGTGTGACCTGAGAAACCACCCAGGGAGGAAGTGTCTGAGGGGAGCAGGCTGAAGGACGGCCTTGGCGCTGTGAGCAAGGGACTGCTCGGGTCGAGTCCTCGGCCTGACTCTCCTCATGCTCAAACAGAACTTTGTACATGCTGGTAAATAAGTGAATCTACCGCACAGCTCACTGTCAACCATTTCTCCTCCTATCTGGACTAGCTTTCAAGACACTGAAATTTAAGCTAACCACTCAGGGAAAAACTACAGTTGGACAACAAGGAAAGATAGTGTATGGGTGTTTATTTTAATAACATGGAGCCTAATCAAACCCTCAAAGCCTTTGCACCAGCCTCACAAAGCTGCATTCATGACAGAGGTTAGGAAATTTGTGATTTTAAAATACATTCTTTCTAACCTTCCATTCACCCTTCAGCTGTTTACCATACCCAGAAATAAGAATCTACGTTTCCGTGAGGAATCTCTCCTCGTTAAAAATGAGGTGAAAATCTACTCCCACGTTTTACTGTTGCTGTTACTACTAACTGTTCCTATTCCTGTTAAAAAACAATAATAATTTAGGGGCAAATATTAGCCACACAGGGCAATTTGAGGGATCAAGTCCTAGGACAATGACTGATATAAAGTTGGAAAAAATTCTAAAAGCAAATGATTTGTGAATGTATTTTAAAATTAGCACTTGTTATCAGAAAAAGAAATTGAGTTAAGCACCTCTGTGAATAAAACAATATCCAAACCTCCTGAATTATGTATACCTAATTATGAATACACAGTGAATGAAAACAACAAAGCAGGTAGACATGGGTGGAGTTACTGCAGTCTGAAGCTACAAGTTTCAGAAGATGGAACTTTACCTGTCAGCAATGTCACCAAAAATCACTGCTCCAATCAAGACTCCAAGCATGAATGTAGGCTGGATTAATTTTGCAAGCCATTCTCGGTCACAGACCAGATCCCACTGAGTAACAACAGTGCTCTTCCACTTTGTATCATCATAGAGAAATCCATCAGAACAAGAATATATGGACTTATTGCCTTTGTATTCATATGCCAGATCCAAACTGACTTCTCGTTTGGACCTGCTGCATTGGTTAAGTTCCCAAATTTCTCCATTTTCCAGCTGGACTACAATATAATTTTCTGTTGATGTCCACAGCGTCCAGATGTCCTCTATACTTGATTTAGAGGAGTTGTAGAAAAGAACACTACTCACATTTTCAGAGATCCCACATACAAAGTTAGGAGTAACATCCATGAACACAGATGCTAAGTAATGGATGCCACATGACATAGCTTGAAAAACAGATGCAAAATAAACACATGCTTGAAATCTGTAAAGGGAAAGAAAAAAGTTTACTGAAGAAAAGTCCTCTATACATGAAAAAAAAAATCAACCATTATTTTGCTAGGATCAGTAAATTGAGACATCATTAAAGTGGTTTGTTATATAGTGTTGTTTCAATATCAGCTAAGCTCTGCAGAAGACCAAAGATGAGAAAAGACCCATAGCAGAAGTAATATGTTTTCAGGAAATCAATACTCTTCTTCATCCTGTGTTTAGCCGTACACTGAGAAGACCACTTAAAAAGAAAAAATTCTGAACTTTAGCACTTAGTTTGAAGCAACCTTCCACCCTCAATTCTTTGTAGTACCTCCCCTCAAAATAAGGCCTTAGATTACTGGAATGGTTAGAAAAACCAAAATGCTGCAACGTCAGGTTCTGAGGGATAGAGATATGCACAACAAATAAAACAAACCAACTGCATTACACCCTTCATTTCACCTAATTCTATCTATAGAACTGTATTCTATCTATCTTCCATCTCTCTTTATTGTCTCCAAAAGACAAAGAGAGAATACATGTAGACATACCTAGAGAAAGATAGAATCTGAACAGCGTGAAATGTTTTATACCAAAGCATAGCTGTAAACTGGGTTGGGTTTTGGCTTAAACAGGGTGTGCAGTTATCCGTTAAAGATTGTATCATAAAGCAAACATGGTAAAATAATGTTTTATGCATAGCCTGAATTTTGGCATTTTAACAGGTTTTAAAACATGCTTGACATGCAAGTAAATCTTAGGATATAAATTGCACATGTATTCTGAATTTCTAAAGACTTGCAATGAACTCTAGTATCACTGGCTGCAAATTCTAGACAGCATCTGACAATCTAAGCATAAGGAGTCTTTTCCTCAATTAAACGTTAAAATTATGCACACAATTAGTACAACTTCTGTTCAGAAAAACAACATAGCTTTGGTTTCTCCTCCACTTTTAATTGCCTGAAGGCCAATGAATTGCACTAATTTGAAGAAGCATTCAGTGAGCTTCTATATATACATCCTTACTGCAGTATGCAGTTGGCCTTGATAGTATGAAAAAAAAAAAAAGCAGCTTTTTTTAAAATTATCAGAGGCTATCTCTGATGAAGTTATAAGAAATGATGCCTAAAAAACAATTGCCTTGAAATGTTCTGTGGGAAGTCAGAGCAATTCCAATCCCTGTAACAAATGTGATGTCTAGATCACTCCTCTCCAAAATGGATCTAATCTAGCCTCAAATTCCTGTAACAAAGTAACTAGCCTAGGACTTTAAAATCATCTGTCACCACAATTTCCAATTAATTTCTAAACTACCTATAACCAAAGGATTTAGATAGAATTTGCTGGATACATTGTCTTAATGTCCAATTAACCTTTACAATTGAACAGTTCTCTTGTACAACCTATCTCCATTCACCATCCTCATTCTTTCATCTTGTGATTCTTATTTCTTTCCTTGGTAAATGTAAACCCAGTTGCCTATCCCATCTTTCCATTGTTGCAGTTCAAATGCAGCACTTTTCATCCCCCTTTCTCTTGACAACAGCTCTACTGACTTTTCCATAGCAGTCTGAGGAGAGGGTTGAATTGCTAAACCCACCGTGGCAGCTCAAAAACTGGCTCCACTTCCCTCTTGAAGGCACTGCAAGGCAATCTTCACACAGGTGATTGCCTTTCCCAACAAACCTTTTGAGAGATATGGTCAAAAGAAACCAAACATAACCACAGCATCCCTTCAGCTTATCAATCCCTCTGAAGAGAACAGCTTCTTGAGGACTAAAGTAGCTAGCCATAAACCAAAGCAAGGCTAAACCTGCTCTGAAAAGCTCTTGGACTAACTTGGACCACAAAAAAATCCAAGATTTTTCTTAACTTTAACCCTTGTCCTTCTATTAATGCAGACAAATATGGTCTGCAACATTTTTTAGTTCCCCTTCTCTAGTTTCATTTTAATTGTTCCCATCAAAAGACACAAAGACATTTTAAAAATAGCAGAGCAAGACCAAATTCAGTAACTTCGGCTGTTGTTGCAGTATGCAGAATGACTGAAATCAGGACTAGAAGACCTCAAGCAAATTAGCAAATCTAATGCCTAGGAGCTTTGCAGTTACATCTTCTACTAGCTAAGAAAATGCCACATATTTGGAAGCAGGATCCCAGTATTTGCAATATTTGTCATTATCACAGAATCACAGACTCACAGAACATTAGAGATTGGAAGGGACC
>NW_010121981.1:0-1338 GCF_000699245.1 Pterocles gutturalis
GCCTTGGGACTGCTCCCGCCTGCTGCCTGCCCCCCCCTCATCCCCACGGGCTTTGTGCTGCCTGTTCTCCTCGCTGATGGAGACTTCCCTTTGTCGGAGTGCAGGGTGACGTGAGGAATTGCCTTCCCTGGAGCCTGGACCTGGGGGGTTTTGTTGTGGCCTAGCAAGAGGCAGTTTCCTTTCCTGAGCTGTTGGCATCTTCTTGCCTGGATTCAGTTATTCCCAAATGAATGGAGGAATGCAGCTGATAAGTCCTTAACCACCCAGTGCTCCCGCAGGCAGCACCAGAAGCTGGCTTCGTCTTCTCCACTTTGGCACCTTTCGGGGGGGCCTCTCTTTATTACCTGCTCCAGGTACCTTTTTAGTGGCACTGTAGACCAAAGGAGATGGAAGAAAAGGAGCGATGTGATAAATTCCAGCTTCTACCTTGAGACTAAGGGGATTTGTAGCTTTTGACTTTTTTTTTTTTTTTTTTTCCGTGGTGGGGAGGGAAATATTACATTTTATGGGGTATGGGAGGAGGGAGGAAAAATATGTTGCAGATCTTTATGTGGTTTTTAAAACCAGCCATCAGAGGCAATTACTGAATAAACTGAAGCACAAGAGGAGAGGTTGTGAGCTGGAAGCAGTGCTAGCCTGCAAAAGAAAGGGGCAGTGGGCTGCTGTTGTGACTGTGGAGGAAGAAACTTCAGCCTCCTTAATTTCTCACCACCTACTCTCCATCCACCTTATGAGAAAATGAGTTGTGTGCCATGGAAAGGTGACAAGACCAAATCGGAATCAGCAGAGCCACCCCAGCTACCGCCACTGCATATTTACCATGAGAAGCAGCGTAGGGAGCTGTGTGCCCTCCATGCCCTCAACAATGTCTTCCAGGACAGCAACGCCTTCACTAGGGAAACTCTGCAGGAGATTTTTCAGAGGTAGGATACTCTCTGCACTCATGTTAGCTTTCCCTTGTCTTCTGGTGCTTGGAGGAATTTTCAGATCTTATTTGGGGGAAGGGGAGAATAGAGCAAAGGAGGGATTCAGAGTATGACACTGCTTTGAGCTGAATTTAGCTTGTTTATTAAAACCCCCCCCTCTTCTTTTTTTTTTTTTCTTCCCTCTCTCCATGCAGAAATTCTCTTTTTACTTGCTTCTTAAACTATTCTGGCTGCCAGTTTTGGGTCCAAGGGCTTCATTGCAGATGCTGTCATGTGGTTGGACTGCTCTCTTCTCCCCCACTCACCTTAATGCATCTTCTACCCGTCCTCCATATTTTTGCCCCTGCCTTGTGTAGATATGTTACATTGATGTTAATAACGGATTTGGGGATTGGCTTGGGAGAGTGAAGGC
>NW_010121981.1:1369-11116 GCF_000699245.1 Pterocles gutturalis
CAGGAATTACAAATGGGTCATCATAAAAACTTCTTGATTTAGTACTGCAACACTTATGAGTTTTTTGGAAATTACGAGCTTTGCCAAACGCATGACTCCTTGTTCAAACAGTTGTGAAGTTCTTCAAATATTATGGGATTTTTTCCATGAAGTGAGACCCTGTGTACTCTGTCAAACTGGATTTAATTTCAGTACCTAGATCCCCATTTTCTGTGGCATTGCTAAATGTTTCCCAGCAGCTTCAGATAATTAATAAAAGGCTTTTTGAGTTTTACTGAGATAAATGTAAATTATTAATGTGGCCTGTACAATAGCTAATATTTTGCTCAGTGTTTATGCTGTTTTGATGCATTGTGGAAATTCTCTTCTGTGTGCCTTTGAAAATTACAGTGACCTTTCACTGATGAAGCAAAGTAATCAAATAGGAAATGGGGTCTTCTCTGATACTGAATCTGTGGATGTTGTACTCATTGCGTAAGTTATGCTTGAATACCTGTTACCACCAGTTGACAGCGTCTTGTGTTTGTGACAGGTAGGAAATCATGCTTCCTGGCAGTCGTTACACAGGTACTGTTGGACAAGGCAGTTGCAGCACCCTGTGCTGATGAGCAGGGAGCTGGGCGCCTGTTGCTGCTGTCCTGAAAATGGGCAAATTTTTATGGAACTGGTGCTTGACTCATCAAACGTGTGCTTGTCTTTGGTAAAGGAAATGTGGTGATGGACAAGAGCAAATATTGTATTGCAATGCTTTTTATGATAGCATTGTAAATAAAATTCCTGTTGGTAAAGTGGAGCTGATCCACAGCAGGCTCAAGATACTCTTTGTCCAGTAAAGACACTACCGTTTTGTTCCAGAGCAGCACTTGTCAGAATCTTAGTCACAGATGGATTGCTATTGGCCTGAAGTAAACAAAGGCAGCTCATGTGGTAGGAGGAGTGTGATGATCTAATTAGTTGGCTTTCATTGGGTTTGGTGAGAGAGAATTAGTGTGCATCATGAAACCTCTCAGAAAAAGCTGAGGATTTTAATCTTGTTGGACCTCTTGCCCTAGAAGGGAGAATTTGTCTTTGATTCCAAGGTGGTATTGTTCCATCCTAATATTGAGATCAAGATACACAGATTGATTCCATGCCATAGTAGTATGGGAATATGTGGAAATTCCCCTCAGAAATGGATGAGCTATAAGCTAGGCATTAAGAATCACCAGTACATTTGCATCTCCTGGGTTACTGCTCACATCTAGCTCTTTGACTTGCCTTTAAGAAGTGTGTATTTAGTTGCCCTTTATGCATCAGTTTCCCATGTGTCTTTCCTGTGTCTAGTCATATTCTGTGTGTTGATGACTCTTACAAAGGACTGATGAATATTTTTTTAAAAGCTACAAACATATTGTGAAGTGTGATTTTTAAACCTGGTGTTGACAAGGTAACAAAATCACAAATAAGCTTTCTGTAGCTTTTACCACATCCCTTGAAGAATGATTGAACCATATTGCTTAATCATTAGTTTCCCTTTTGCTGCATCCCATTGCATAAGGCCAGTGTAGTCTGATGATTGTCATCTGAAGTGTATGCCAAAACTTGGTCCAAGCTCCCCTCTGATTTTGTAGTCTTTGCTCTCTTCTTTCCTCTAATACCAGAGATATATTTTTGGTGTTCCTCTGGCTTTTGCTGCAGGAAGTAAGATTACATGTTCCCAGTGTTGCATGGAAATACAAACAAAATCTCTTTGCTTCACTGGAGCCTGTGTATTGAGACCTGATGAGGAAAGACAACTGTGTACAGGAATCTTGGAGCCCGTTGTGTTAAGACAACATGTTGATGAAAGTTTCTGACTTAGAAAGCTCAGGAAGATTATTACCTGGATTTCTGTCCAGCTTTGTTAGTCTACAAAAAAAAAAAAGTCTACAGTTTAGTGTCTAGATAAAAAAAAATTACCTTTGGGGAGGCAACGTGATTCCTTGTCTAATCAGAATCCTTCAGCAGATGATTGTGGACCCTATTTAGGTGTGTGTGAGTAGAGATGTTGAGGTGATTCTTGGTGAAAGTTTGAGTGTGTCATCTCTGCTGGTCTCTTCATCTCATTGCTGGGGCTCTGAAAGTTATGGGAAAGAACAAAGATAAAGGTGTTCTTTCAGGTCTCTGGAAAACAGTGCCACAAGAGGGTGCTTGTGAAACCCAAAGGTCTCTCTGTTAATGGGAGACTTTCCTAGCCCTCTGGCAGTCAGGAGAGTTAATAGGTTGAAGCAATGGTCTTGAGGAATTAGTTGTAGCCCAATGATCTTGCTTTATGGAGGTGCTGGAAGAGTTGTGACAAGCTACAGTTGCAACTCTGTGGTTAGTAAAATACAGCAAAGCTTTGGAGACTGGAAACCGTGATTCTATGAAAATGTCGCTGCCTCACTCAGAAATGCCCAGTGGTGGGTATTAATAGCTTCTCCTATTACCACGTTGTTTCGGACTCTTCTCCCTTCTGTAGTTAAGTCACTTCCCAGGCTGTTCTGCTGCAGTCTGCTCCACTACAGGAAAACTCACAGCTACCTGTCTGTAGCCTCTCTAGCCTTCGTTGGTCTGAAACTCCCTACTCAATCCACTGCTTTCTTCTTCTTGTCAAGTGCTTTATGTTGTCGGGGAGGAATGCAGAAGGGCTGAGGGGGTTTCACTGGATGAAATATGCCTGCAGAACTCGAAGCGTGCTAAAGCCTGAGCTAAAAACGTGCAGGAACATTGGGAGTTTTGAGGGATGGAGTTGACATGAGGGAGAGGCTGGTGAAATGTGTATATTTGGATGATACGAAGCATCTCAACCTCGTGCCAGCAGAGCTAATGGAGTCCTTACCAATCAAAAGAGCAACTCATCACAACAGAACTGATCTCAGGCTTGACTTTCTTTGGTATGGTGTTGCATGACCTTGCTGTTCTCTGCTCCCAGTTTCCCCCCATGCTTGCTCTTCCAGCTGTTGAAGCCCATCTGTCACCTTTATAATTCACCTCCTCATTGTTTCCCCTCATTACGAAATTTCTTGGGGAGAAACAACATAAAAGTGACCAACTGGGGTTTTTTTTTTGCCTTGTTCTGTTTTTTCTCCATGTTTTGTGCCTTGCATCCGTTATCTGCATTTGTGCAAAGGCTCTCTTATATTTTTGCGTGTAACATGATGGAATCTGATTCTGGATTTTTAGATGCTATAGTAATGCAAGTGATGTCTAGGCAAGCTCATGGATTAAAGCTGAAGAGATTTGTTTGCAATTTGTAGTTTAGTTACCTACAGCAAGAGTTTTTATTTTTAATCGTATAGTAGTGGCAGTGCTTTAGAAAGCTCCCAAACCCAAACATCTTCATGGTTGTGTGTCTGAATACTTTTATTTACCAGTGAGGGGTGGGGGAAGAGCAACCTTTTCTGCAGCCAACCTTTCCTGCTTCATGTTATCTCAGACAGTTTTCAAGACTGATGGTGACTGTTGAACTCTTGAAATTGTGGTAGCTGTTGTTCTAAATGGCAAACTGGCATTTACTCCAACCATGAATTGAGGAAAAAATAATTGAAGCATCCTTCAGAAGTACTAGTTCAAGGGGGGGGGGGAAAGGCTTCTTGCTTTGTGGTCTCCTTCACAGCAAAGGTAGGATCTTGGGAGGCGTTGTACATCAAAGTTATTCTTAATGCATTATTGAGCCCTCTCAGCCCCTCTGTTGAATTTTAAGGGGGAACAGAATAGTTTGTGTTTAAACACAAAACACCTGAAAACAGGCTTCAAGTTATACAGCAACTATCCCCTTCCAGCTGTGGAATTCAGGTTCAGCAAATGCCTGATAGAGCAGTCTCCTGTTCTGTTTGTAGGCTGTCTCCCAACACTATGGTGACGCCCCACAAGAAGAGCATGTTGGGAAATGGAAACTATGATGTGAACGTGATCATGGCAGCGCTTCAGACCAAAGGATATGAGGCGGTTTGGTGGGACAAGCGCAGGTACTGAGAAGTTGTGTAATTCTGGAGATGGCTGCTGTTTGTGAAAATGAGAGAGAGATTAAGTATGAGAGAGATGAAGTTAAAGTGTCAGAATATAATCTTATTGCTGGTTTTTGCACTCTTTCAGGGATGTTAACATCATTGCCCTGTCTAACGTGATGGGCTTCATCATGAATCTGCCCTCCAGCCTTTGCTGGGGCCCCTTGAAGCTCCCCCTCAAGCGACAGCACTGGATCTGTGTCCGGGAGGTGGGAGGCACCTACTACAACCTTGACTCCAAACTCAAGGTGCCCGAGTGGATTGGAGGTGAAAGTGAGCTCAGGTAGGATTTTTTTGTATGCTGTTCCTCCTCAAATCCTTCCCTGTTGAAAGTGGGGAATCTGTCCTTAAACAGTTAGCGATTGTAACATTTATGGTTGACCTTCAGTTTGAGAGCAGTAAGGTTGTTGTACCTCCACTTAGATTTACACCCTGTTTGCACAAAGCTAGGAAAATGCTTTCAGCAGTGGTGATCTCTGCAAACTCAGGAGAGCCTGACTTCGTCTCTTACGTGGCTGGTCTGTCAGTAGTGATGAAGGTAGAGGCCAAGTCTGGTATTAGTGCGTGAGACCTGCAACGAGATGTGCTGTGCCTCGCTCTCTCCTCGGACTGTGAGAGTATCAGCATTCCTTTGTCTCTTTAGTAGTGATCTCTGTGCCTTTTTGTTCCCGACAAAAGGCTTTCCAGACTGAAAGGCCAGCCTTATCCCTGACAGCAGTGAAAGCTGCTTGCTAGGAGTCACTCGCCTGTGTAAGCATTCGCTGGACTTCTGCCTTGACTCTCTTTAATCTTAATGGGAGATGGTTGCTGTAATTACTTTGACTGTCAAGTGTCACCTGCTCTTAAGTTGCTGTTTAGTTTCAATTCCATCCTATTCTAAAGCCTACTAACAGCTTTGCTGACTCAGCTAGACTTGTTCTGAGGGATTGCACATGAGCAGTATTTGCAGAGCCTACCACGCCATGAAAATCTTAGTAAAGTGAGTGTCAGCCTTTTGTGAACTTCTGGGACGAAGTAAAGCAGTTCTGGAACTGCTGCACAGAGCTTCTGGTAGATTTTATCCTGGGTGTACTGTTCTTTGGCGATAAATAAGGGCTTGCTATACAGGGAAATTTTGGACATCTGAGCTGAAGATATCGGAGAAAACATGGATTTGATTTTCATAGTTACTGGAGATAATCCAAGTTTAGAAAAAGCTTAGGGATAGAAAGAGGCCGCAGAACCATGTTAAATGACCAGGTGTTATGCTGCTCCTACAACCTGCAATAAGGACATCTAAATTATGGGGGGTTTGTCCTACAAGTATCCCAGATTTGTTGGAATTATTTTAAAATACATTGGGATTCTTGATCTCAGAGATCTGAAGAAACTGAACTTGGTTTTAATTCTACTTTTGCCACCTTGGAAAATTGGAAAGTGATATCCATACAGACTTCTGCAGAGGTTAAGATGGTGCTTATCTGATTCTGCAATAATGTGCTGGGTTAGAGGTGTGTTGACTCTTTTGGGGCAAGTTTAACATTGGGGGTTTTTTAATTATCAGAAAATAACCTAAGACAGTGTGTGGGGATTTCTTTCCGTTACTTGTCATGTTTGCATAGTTAGTTGCATTTAGTTGTTGTAGAAGACGACAAAGTTCTACATTGAGTAGTGCTTATTTTTGCTTCTCTTTACGATAGGAAATTTTTGAAACACCAGCTGAGAGGAAAGAACTGTGAACTCCTGCTGGTGGTGCCAGAGGAGGTGGAAGCACATCAGAGCTGGAGAGCTGACGTGTGACCTGATCAACTCTGTCCTCCCACTACAACTTTTCCCCTTTACTGAACTCCCAAACATCCTGAAACCTGGATAATGGATGCCCTGACTCTTCTCGAACTTCCTTCGTTAGGCTCTTCTCTTCCCTCCTTGGTGCAATAGGGCAATGGTGTAGGACGCTGGGGGGTGGTGAGTGGGGAAGAATTGAGGGCAGAGTGGAGGAAACTGGAAGCCAATCACTTTAATTGCGAAGGCAGTTGAGCTGCGTGCCCTTCAGCGAGCTAGAAGGCATTATGTTCTTTAAAACCGCGCTTTGGGGCTAGGTTGTCTGGAAGCTGCTGGCCTCCCTTTCCCAATGTCTGTCAAGGCTGTGTGTGGTGGCACAGTGCTCCCTCCCGGGCTTGCCGGGGAGGAGGAGGGGCCGAGCACACTGCCACCTTTTCACAAGTTTCTCCCTCCAAAATGAGTCATCATGAAGATGTTTGCAATTCCTAAGGGTCTCTCAGGACACTCTCAAACACTAGGAATGGTACGGTGCTCAGCACGACCCTCTGCTTCTTAGGGATGGTTTATGCCAGGAATTAGAAAACAATAATAAAAACAGTGTCATCTTTCAAGAAATTCTTTGGGTAGATAGAGGATTCTTCCCCAGTGTCCCCAGAGAGTTATGTATGTGGCGAGCAGTTGTTTGGCAGCATCTGGCTGGCTAAGATGATGTGGAAACAGCAAGCACAGGGTAACTGAGGAGTATCAAGTTTCCGGACTGGAGGGAGGCCAGAGTCTGCTTGGGTTTCTTTGTGCTATGTTGGGGGTTTTTTTGTTGTGTTTTGTTTCTTTAACATCTATTTTGGTTTTCTGCATGGTCACCCAGTAGCTTAGGGGCTGCTCAGAGAGAGGAATAAAACTGAAGGGGTTTTGAGAGGAATTAATTCCCTTTTATTTTCCTCTGTCCAGAAGTCTGTCCCACAGTCACAAATGTCATGTGAAATGTCCCAGAAAGAGGTAAAGTTAACAAAGAAAAAAATGGGTTGAGGAGGGAAGCCCTTATAATAGGTTTTGCCCTTTTTATAGCTACTGGGTGATAATGTGGGAGATGCAGAGGGTCCACCAGAACCTTCAGGCATTAGAGAGACCCTGGCCAGGTAGTTGAACCAACTTCTAGAGTTGTCCAACAAACATTCCATTATTGGACAAATCACTTTTTCCTCCCAGAGAAGAGTGACTAGACATGGAGATGCATCTTCACCAGCTGTTTCCTGGTCACCAGGGCGAGCTGGTCATGCCTTCCACAGCAGGAGGAGGAAACACTGAATTTGGAACAGACTTCGTTGCGTTTAGCTCTTCCTGGCCCAGCTGCCGTTTGCTTCCCTCTTTTACGCGTGGGATGTGTCGATGAAACAGCAAACTCTGAGACGTGACAGAGCTTGAAGGATCCTGCTCCATTGTGCAGGCAAGTCTCATTACTGGTGTTTGAGCTTGCAAAAGAAGGGGTTGTAACTACCTTTTCCCAGTTATTTTTCTGTTGAGAGCTCCGCAAAAGTGGGTGTTTGAAGCTGAAAGACCACCAAACTTGCACCTTCTAACAGAGAACAGAGGCCACATGACAACAGGATGATGCTGTTCACCAACCCCTGGACATCTGGCAAGCACCATTTTGCAGTCTTTGAGCACAGCCTCCCGCAGTCACAAGGGCAAATGGTTCTTACATGTTAAAGACCCAATGTTTCTATAAAAAGTTCTATTTTGTAACACATTCCACTGACCAATACCAGCTGGTAGAGTTTTTAAACACTTTACAGGCAGGATGTACAGCCTGCAGGCATTCTGCTCGTGACTTGAAGCCATTTCTTCAAGAGGGGAAGGGGTGGGGGGGAATAAATCTCAACAGCAATGTTTTCTATGCTGATGAAAGTTGCACTTTGGAGAAACCCTGTTTGCATGGAAACTGCAAGCCAACAGATCAGTGCACAATATGCAAAGATATTTTAAAACATTTTGGGGCTACTTTCCTCTCCTTGTATGTCAGCACCTTTCATGTGTGGGGGAACCAGTGTGATCCAGCTGCTCAGGTAAAGGGAAAGTGTATGATCACACCCCCGCAGGAGGTGAGGCTGCTGTGCCTGAGAGGGTGGGCAAGCTGGTTGAGTCCCACCACTTGGGAGTGGGGAAGCCCGTTTGTTTTCTTGCTTGTTTGGTTTTGTTAGAGCCTTGTCTTGGGTTTGTTTACAGAGATGTATTTTGTTTAACCAAATATTAAAAATGGAAAAAAACATTTCCATATAAATGTCCTATCACTTCTGTATGTTCAACTGAATTGTTCTGTAACAAAGTATGTAAAGTAAAAATAAATTTTTTTTCTTTGGTTATAAAACTGCAATCTTTCTGCTTTTAAGAATGTCAAAAGTTGGTCACCTCTCAGAACTCCCTTAAGCCATGCAAGGCATTCTTTGCCAAAGCTGCATCTATCCCTATCCCCCCAGGCCACGTGTAAACGGGAAGAGTCTCTAGAAGCAAAGCCATTGACAGCTCTGAAAGAACTGAGGCTCCCTAAAGGACATCTATTAAAACCACACTGCTCAGGTTGGATTTATTTAATATTCAATACAAAAAAATACGCGGCTGATAATCTGAAGTTCTACTTTATGAGGCAGAGGATCAGCGCAGATGTGATCGTCTTGAATATGGCCTGCTGCTCCCTCGGTACTCACACACGCACACATACATATGAAGTTGCAGTGAAAGGATTTTTTTCACACATCTTCCTGGAGAGTGTTTTTCACAGGGTATAGCTACCCACACCCCTCCTTCCTTTGCCTGCTGGGAAAGTCACTCCTCCTGTCACCGGTGTCTTTCAGCTCCAAGTCAGCCAGCAAAGGATTTGTTTTGTTTGCTGCCTTTCAAAGCCCGACCTGTGCCCCAGGGGTGGTTTTGTGGAGAGCAAGGAGGCTGGAAGAGGAGCTCCCCCAGTTCAAGCCTGTAACTGGTGATGGTGTACTGACTGAATAAAAGGAAAGACTCATGACTTCTACAGGGGCAGGATGCAGACAGGAGCCATCATCAGGTCCAGAGGAGGGGCTTCCCCCTCTTATGAACAGGTAGGTCAATGTCCCAAAGGAGAACCAAAAGTAAAAACAAACAAAAAAAAAATGCCCTGACCCAACAAATCAACAGTTCAATATATCATAATTTCAAGATCTTCCCATGATATGAATCCAACGCAGCTTCCGCAAATTATATTTTTCCAGACAGTGGAGGCAGGGCCCCTGGCATTCCCCCTGAGAGCCCCGTATTGGGTCCGAGGAGGATCTGGAAAGAAAATGGTCAGCTGAGCAGCTGTGAGGACACAGGGTGGCTGCCACCCGCTGCCCTCCGCCCACCCCCACCTACTGAAGGTACCAACAGCATTTTGCAATATCAGTTCCTCTCCTGCTGTGATAACGAAGTGTAATGCTTGAACACACCAAGTGCAAACAGGGCGGATCTGGACATGGCTGCATTTGGCCGACGTGTGCTCCCTGTTGCATATTTCAGCCCAGCAAAAGCCAGGTTGTGTTTGCAGGAGTTTGCCACCAGCCTATTACTGGGAATCGGCAATATCATACTATTTGAAAATCCAACCAGAGCATCTGGTGGGATGAATCAGGCCATAACGTATAACAAACTGCACTCTTTGGTTTCTGCTCCTGAAGCTGCTTCAACAGCTGGTGAATGCAAAGAGGTGCAGGCAACCCAAACCCGCTCTGTGGGGCCAGGGAGTTCTCGCCTCACCTGTCGCTGCTGCAGCTGCTGCTGTTGCTCCATCTGCAGTTTTTCAGTTTCAAAGACGACAGGAAGAACCAGAATCATGAAAGAGGTGGTCCCAATCCAGAGAGCTGCCCTGGAAAATCTAGGGAGGTGAAAGAACACCAGGAATAAGAATTGATTCTTTAGCTGCTCACAGGCAGGAGCTTTCTCCCGTGTTTCCTTCCCGGGCCTCAGACAAAAG
>NW_010121982.1:0-22491 GCF_000699245.1 Pterocles gutturalis
AATAATAATATAAATAAATATAATGTATATTATAAAATAACATAGAAATTTCATATGACATTGTGTACCAGTAATATCAAAAAATATTCTTTACAAACAAACTAAAATTATGAGCCTATACAGGTATAAAGTCACACTACCTAGTATCAGAAAGAACCTAATGGCGTATCTGGAGTCAGAAGAGAGGTTTCTTTTTTGATTCCAGCATTAAGAATAACATCACACAAAACACTCTGAACAGCTTTTCCCAGGTTACTGCGTACACTCAGATACATTGATATTGTACATCCGGAAACTTAGATGGGAGGTGGGGGGGGAGCAGTGGCAACCAGGGCAGGTAAGTGTGGCTGGGGCTTTTGGCAGGTAAGTGTGGCTGCTGCTATGGCAGGATGGAGCCCTGGCAGGAACTCTAGCTCTGTTTCTTGGCTGCTTCTCACTACACCAAGTGCTAGGGAAAGGGAGTGTCTGTACCACTCTAATACAAATGTTTGAATTGCTGGCACCACAGTGAGAGATGCTAGATGATGATGTGAAAACCTGGGCAACTGGCTGTAGGTGGCCCTGCTTGAGCAGAGGGTTGGACTAGATGACCTCTAGAGGTCCCTTCCAACCTCAACCCTTCTGTTTTACAAACCTGTAACCTGATCAGTTTTTAACCGAAAAAGTTTACATCCTTCAGCAGCACTGAGTTTGTTTGCCTTTATCTGACTGTGTTTCCCTGAGCAGCTTTTTATGCAGAGCAACCACTGCTCCATGTAGCAGTGAACAGTGTGAAATTGTACCAAGGAGTATGGATATGTTGCTGCTTACCGAAGTGCATGTGCATTTTTTTTTGGTGGAGAGGCATGCATGTTAATGCTGTCTGTATTGCTCTTCACAGTCTCAGCTCTCAGTTGAAAGTCTGTAAAGTTTTCTTGCAAAGAGAAATTTGCACATATTTTAGGTGAGGTTGGAGCAATTAACTCCCTGAGTGGTTTTTTTTGTTTGTTTGTTTTTTACATATAGAATATGGTGCTAGAAATCTGGAAAGCTTGTTTCCCCATCTGCTGTGAGAACAGCCTTCTGAGCTTTCCTGAGAACAATGATGGAGGCAGTCTTCTCTGAGCTTTCAGAAACATGTAAAATTCTGGGCTCTGGTTCAAAAAAAAAAACAAAAAAAACAAAAAAAACAAAAACCTGCAAGAGCAACTTTTTTAAAGAATCTGCAAGCTTGATTCTGAAGGCTGGTGACATGCTGACCCCTTCTGCCAGAACTGGAATTTTATTCAGAACAAACAAGGTGAATTGCAGACTTGCCTATTACCTGCATTTTTCTGAGTACAGCCACCTCAGAAGGGAGACTTAGCTGAACTTCTTTGGGGAAAACATCCATCAAAATACTTCAGTAGAATATCCACTGAAACACATCCAAATGCCTATTTAGCACAACAGCTGCATCCATATAGATCACTACAATGATGGGCTCTGAGCAAGTGCCTCCACAGTTAAGGAAATCAGAAGGTCCTAAAGCAGTCTCAGATAGACCTTTGCTCCACTGCAAGCATTGAGGTAGCACAGCCCCAGAAGAGTTATTCAGTAATTCATTTCTACCATCATACTGTGATTTTAAGACATGGATTTTGTTTGGGGGACATATTTTATTTTGTTTTAGATATAGCTAAATGTAAAGTTCAGATCCTTATAGCTAAAAAGTCATATTATACATCTCCTCAAAATATATGCCTTTTAGTTACTACGGATAATCAGGTCTGATTTTACAAGTTTTGTTCACATTTTATTAAAGATATAACAGTAAGACCTGTTGAATAGGACAGAATTTAATTGATATTCATGCATTGGTAGATACAGACAAAAATAAGCACACCTACTTGCAGTCAAAGCTATGCAGACATGACTCAGCTGTGCCGTGGAAGCTACACATTGGTTTAAGTTATGAATTGTGCTTGAGTAGAGTTTTTCAGCTGAGGCATAGCCTCTTATGTACATGGCTTTTGGATCAGATTTGCATCTCTTCCTGAATGTCTACAAAATATAAGTTGTGAATGCCCTGCTCCTTTGTAACTGAGGGTATTATTTCTTAATCAGTGTTTTAGCAGTCACTAAAGAATACACACAACTGAGCTGAAAATTTCAGGAATGTGCATGCAAGTAAAAATATACAGAATGTCATAAGGAAGCTAGTTACAGTCACAGTTCATGTCAGGGAGCTGGATAATTTGCCCCTGTTCATCTTCACTGGTGCCTGGTATTTCCAAACAATTAATTCAGTTACCATCAGTTTAGCAGTTTCAGCTCATAACCTTACAGAAATACAGTTCTGGCTGGAGGACAAAGCTTTGCTCCATGGCTCTTATGTTACATTTTCAGTCTCAAAATTTTTCCATTTAAAATCTCAGAGGTTTCCTAAATTTATGTATTTAGGTTTCTTAGCAGACTTTGCAAAAACAGTGAATGAGTGGCAATAAGGCATATGCGCGTTTGGGATACCTGCCAAATTTTCCACCTCTTTGATTTTTCACTTATGTCCCATCCCTAGAGTAACTTAATACAGTCATATAAAAGCTAAAATTGTATAGATTTTCAGAAGTGCTTCAGAGTTTCACAATGAGATTTACAGCCAATTCATAATTCATGTTATAAGTGCTCTAACACACAATGGAGTTGCTGCCATTTAAACAACTTGGTTTGGTTTTTCATCTTGATTATTATTCCCCCTAGTACTTCTGATTTTAGAATATGTTAGTGGTTTTAACATATAGGATAAAGGATTAATTTTAATAGTGTCTTCCTGCATTAGACAGAATTCACGAAAATCTTAGATTCTCAGCAAAATTAGGCAACTGAGCATCATCTTTTTTTTTTGTTTTGTTTTATTCATTAAAACTATCTTGAATGGTTTCTTTCTGGCTGTGCAGTAACAAAAGGCATTGCAAAAGTGGTTAGCAATTTCAATGAAAGGGTCTCTAGAGAAATGCAAAATTCTGAACAGCATCTATTAATAATGGCTGGCATTGCTGAAAAGCAGCCATGTAGCATGTAAGTGTAAGGAAAGGGAGACTGAAGGCTGATCCCAGGAGGTACTTCTCTTTGCAGTTATTATATGTCTAGGCTAACATTTTCTGATTACCTCCCTCACAGCATCACTACAGTACTGAAAGAAATTAGTCATATGTAAGCAAGGAAGTAATGTACTGCCCTTGACAGAGAAAGGTTCTGACAAGTGAAATATGTGGGCTTGGTCTGACCAGTTTGGGGAGATTCTCCCTGCAGTTCAAGGATAACAGGATTAAGCTCTCCTAGTGTGCCCTGCATGCAACATAAGTAAATAGAAATGGACAGCAAGACACATGTTGGGGAAGCAGTGTAAGTGGTTCCTACAGAAGATGTATCCTGTATCATTAGGAGAAAAACTAAGGCTTTTCAAGGGCCCCAGGAGGAGGCAGAGATGTAATGATTTCTGCAACACTGCCTGCCTTTAACCACAGCTGCCTCCTCCCTGCAATGAGGAAGCACTGGGAGGTTCTTCAGGGATATAGGACCAGTCTCAGCTATCCTCCTGCTCATTCCTGAGATACTAAGTGCTCTCTACTGCTGGGCTGTGGATGAGCAGCCTAAGGACTTTTGCCTGAATCTTTCTGTCCTGTATCAAGTTACTCACTGTCTCTTAAGAGACAAGAAGAAACAAATAAAAAGAAAACAAGAAGAACAGAAATGAATTCTTGATGAGCAGATTTTTTCATTAATTTTATTAGAATAGTATGCTGTATCTGCTTTTATTACTTCCAGTGCTATAAACTCCTTTTTAGATAAGGATGTGTCTTGCTAACCACTTGTTAACAGTAACACTTTTCTGCACACTCCTTTCATAACGAGCTGGGCACTTTCCTTCTTCTCACACTGATTTTATACTTCTCAATAGGAAATTGTTTTAAATATTAGCTCATTGGCAAGGACAGAAAACACATTAATTAAAATGGACAGAAAAAGTACTTCTATAGTAATACTCAGCTCTAAAGCTGTAGCCTTTACTACAAAGTTTTAAAAAGGTTATATAGAATAGTAACTCTCTCTTTCATGGACCTTTTATCTCCCTGCATTTAAAATCTTATGTGTTCTGTTTTCCTCTCAAAGGCCAAGATTTCAAAAGGGAATATGTTTCTATTTCAGCTCATGCATTAGACACATCATTGTTAGCGAAGTTCACTCTGCACAATCTTTACTAACAGGGCATGCCTGAGCCTGACCAAAACAAAGCTTAATTTTTGTGTTGTGTTTGCTACAGCAGTAGTCAGAAAGAATTTTACACCTACCAAATGAACAGACAAGGAGCCCCAATTAATCATTTGATATATCATTTCCTAGAGGAAGACTAAGCTCAATAAAATTTCGATTTAATTTTCAATATGATTGCCCATAATTTGGATAGTCATTATAGGTATGATTTCATTTCTAATGATAATGAAAAGCTCTGTGTAATTTCTGATTATCTGTCTTAAATTGATGAACTCGTCCTTACCTCTCCAGATAATCATGTATGGTACTGATTTTATCCTTATTTGAAAGTTCTATGATGCTTTCTAAAAAACTGAAGAAAAACCATCATCAGACAGAATCCTAACATAATGTTCAAGAGATGCAGCAAAAGCTTCAGCAGTGCTTCAGTGTCTGCTGAAATAAAATAACTCCACACAAATTAGCTTTTACAATCTTGCCGAGGCTTAAAAATAAGTTTTTTTAAAATAACGCATTTTTAAACTGAAGAACATGCGTAGAATCGAATAGCAGCACCAAAGAAACAAAACTAATAAAAGCTTTTTGAAAAATATATTATGATAGATGACATTTACGTCAGACAAATTAAGTCAATAGCTGGCAGGAAACTTGGGATATCCACCTATCTCTTTGAGTACCTAGTAATATATAAGGCGAGGAACTAGGAAGCTCATAAAAGTAGAAATACTAGTAGTCAAGCATATCCCTTCTTACTTTTATTCACATTAAATCAAATTGTTTCTGGTAGTGCAAACACTGTTTCCTGATTTAAAGTAGCTGCAGATAAGAACTGTTGAGTCAAGATTCTCTCTCCTTATGAATGTACAATATAAAATGAAATAGAGTTGGATTATTTGAGTCGAACTGCTGGATTTGAATTATTTGGATTGGTTTGGACTAGTTTGGATTAGTTGTATTGTGTCTAATTTAAAAGTGTATTATCTGTACTGCTTTTCTTTGCATATAGTACTTTGACATCAAATAGTCATAAGAATTAGAAATGGGAGTAAGTTGGTAGTGTGTTTTACTTTGTCTTTCCATTGCTGCTTACAAAGCATTTCCAAGGCAATGAATGTAAAACAATAACTAAGGTTGCCCTCATTTTTGCTCTGATTCTGTTCTTCAAATGACATTTTGACAAATGTTCTTCATTATATCTTTACAGCTGCAGTTTGTGATGGAAAATTTATGTTGACTGATTCCTCTGGGTTTTTTCACTCTATGAATTATCCAAAACCATATAATGCAAATATTGTTTGCCAATGGATTATACTGTAAGCCATTTTCCAATAATTTTCTACCTAACATATTTTTTTTATGAGGTGATCTTGTTTCCTGCACATCAACTTTCTGCCATTTCTTTGTATTCCCAAATACCCCATCATGGAAAATACATAATAACATTTTCTCCTTTCTATTTATGAAACTTCTTTTTCAAAAGTTGCATGCCTAAAACCTATAACTATATCAATAATTTTTCCACTTACAAAAATGCTTCGGTACGACTTTGAGAAATCTTGTGTATTATATGCATACACAGGAACATATTTGTAAGCTCAAAATAAATCACATACTTCAAAATAATTGCAAGATACCTGTTTCAAAGTATTACAGCAAATACTAGTCTCTAGGTAATGGTTTTATATTATAAAACTATTACTAATAGATGGAATTTTCAAGAATTCCCTTGTCATTTATGGATACACATATCACCTGGGAGTTAACAACACTTGTGCTCCTAAGTCTTTTAAGAATATATTTTAAAAGCCCATGAATATCATTTAACATAAAAGCACCAAATTCCTTTTAAGCCCTAGGCACAAGAGGTGGAATTTGTTTAATCAAGGATACATGCCTACAGGGACAGACAGCTATTTGTCTTTGATACTCTAGGTCCACTTCGCAGGCCAGGGAGAAAAAAAAAAAATAGCCATAGTGTGTGATAAATGCTATCCTAATGTACATCTAACATAAGTCAGATGATTGCAAGTTGTAAGCTCCTAAAAATCCCTGCAATGACAGCCTATTCAGAAGTTACTGATGAAAGTTACCTACTGAAAGGCAGTAATTTTTATTATAGTTTCATAATAATGTCTGTTCTTTGATTCTGAGAAGTATTAGTTTTGTAGAAGAGTATCAAAGGAGATTAAGCAAATGCCTTCAAAATCAGATAAGATTTGGACTTCTTATTCCCAAGGCTCCTTTGAAAGTGCTAGCCTTTGAGTTTGCTCAGGATTTTCTTCTTCACCTTGACGATTCAGGAAAAAGTCATACTTTTCCTTCTGTTTAGTACATTTGTTCCTTCTCGTGTTCAGCAATACTATTCACCAATAATTACTAGCTACATCTGGTTTTAAAATGTACCTGTGTCACAGGAAAAGCACAATATTCTATCCTTTAGAATATAAGCCTGACTTGTTCCTCAGTTCATGGTGTCACAGAATTTGAGCACCACAAATAATCATGTCTCAAGTGATCTACTTCCTTCTAAGTGTTAATTTTGCTTCAAACACTGCTATAGCTGCAAGAACCCATTGTATTAGGTAGATATCTATACCAGGTATGTAGCTAACAAATGCTTAGTTTTGGAAGGAATCATGAGTAATTGCAGATAATATAGTACAGATGCTGCAGATTTGTCTAAATACAGATTTATCAATGACAAAACCAACCGTATGGTTTTATTTTCCAGTTATCTGCTTTTAAAAAAAATCTGGCAACACTAATTCATGGAATCATAGAATCATAGAATCATTAAGGTTGGAAAAGACCTCAAGGATCGTCAAGTCCAACCATCAACCCAACACCACCTAACTCACTAAACCATGTCCCTAAGCACCCCATCTACAAGTTTCTTGAACCCCTCCAGGGATGGTGACTCCACCGCTTCCCTGGGCAGCCTGTTCCAATGCCTGATCACTCTTTCAGTGAAGAAATTTTTCCTGATATCCAGCCTAAACCTTCCCTGGTGTAACTTGAGGCCATTTCCTCTTGTCCTATCACTTGTTACTTTAGAGAAGAGGCCAGCACCCATCTCACTACAACCTCCTTTCAGGTAGTTGTAGAGAGTGATAAGGTCTCCTCTCAGCCTCCTCTTCTCTAGACTAAACAACCCCAGCTCCCTCAGCCGCTCCTCATAAGACCTGTGCTCCAGACCCTTCCCCAGCTTCATTGCCCTTCTCTGGACCTGCTCCAGCACCTCAATGTCCTTCTTGTGGTGAGGGGCCCAAAACTGAACACAGGATTCAAGGTGTGGCCTCACCAGTGCCAAGTACAGGGGCACAATCACTTCCCTAGTCCTGCTGGCCACACTATAGCTGGTGCAGGACAGGATGCCATTGGCCTTCTTGGCCACCTGGGCACACTGCTGGCTCATGTTCAGCCAGCTGTCGACCAGCACCCCTAGGTCCCTCTCTGCTGGGCAGCTTTCCAGCCACTTGGCCCCGATCCTGTAGCGTTGCAGGGGATTGTTGTGACCAAAGTGCAGGACCCTGCACTTGGCTTTATTGAACCTCATACAATTGGCCTCAGCCCATTGGTCCACCATTCACTGCGGTACTCAAATTTTGTCTTCCTTTTGAACAGAATTGTTTCTATGAGGGAACCTTTTGGATTTTCCAGTAAACAATGAGAGACAGTTTCTCCTCTCACTTTATTATCCCTATCAAAATGTGTTAAAAGTCACCCTATAACACATGCAAGATTTGATTTGTCTTCTACCTTTCTTTGTCTATAAAGATTTCCACATATATTTATGAAAAGTTTTTACATTTCCACTCCATTTAACTCCTCCCTGAATGAAGCTTTTATTTCCTCTCCTTTCAAAAATGAGAGCAGTATGCTCAATATTTCCCTTAGCTTCAGGATTAGCTTCAGGATTAGCTTCCTGAAAGGTTACCTTTCAATTAAATGGTTTACTCTTTTCAAACCAAGGATTTTTTTTTTCCAATGGAGAAATAAATAACAAAAGAAAATCCAGAAGACAACAAATAGTGGTACAGTAAGCTAAGCTGATTGTGATGGTAGGGTTTTAGAATGTGGAATATTGTATATGTTTAGCGGAAAGGCAATGGGAGACCTACTTAGATACAGATTACTGAAAGAACAGAACTGCAGCAAAACAAAACTCAGTACATTTTACACTTTAGTTACAGTGACTTTTGTTATTAAACTTACTGGATGATGGTTAGGTTTGATAACATGTTCCCATACAGTGGGTTTGGGATCCCCAAACCTCATGCAAATACTGTTTTTCTCATAAGAAGCATTATTTTGGGCTTGTAAATTAATAAGATGCAGAGAAAAAGAAAAGAAAAAAAAAAACACAAAAAAACTCTTCAGATGAAATTCAGATTCTATAGTTTAGAAGATTCAATTCCTAAAACATATACTTCATTCTACTGAGTAAAGGATTACTTGCACTGTTACAAAAGGTTTATGGTAATAATTTACAAACTAGAATTCAACCAAATAGCTAAACTTGATCAATAAACTTGATTAATGTAATTTTACTTTGTTTCTGAACTTAGGATCATTTGAGCATGCAATTAATTTACTGCAGTCAAAAAAAGATTACTAGAACATGACTTTCAGTTTTGAGGTTTATTTTTCTTTTGTTATCTTAGAGTGCCTCAAGGGTTATCCATTAAACTGAACTTCACTTCTTTTCATACGCAAGAATATGCAGACATTTTAAATATTTTTGAAGGTATAGGCCAAAACAAGATTTTAAGAGGTAAGAATATTTTTCAGCTAATATTACGTTTCCATTAATAAAATCTAAGTGGTAAAATAAGTGTTTTAAAGTGAAAAAAGACTGTATGCCTATATTCAAGTGGAAGAATGCATTGGCATAAAGTTTTCCCTGTTAGACAACTGAACTTGATATACTTATCTACTCTTACAAAAAGTGGAAATAAGTTGTAAGAAGATCCTGCAATATCACAGACAGTGACATAAAATGAAAGCAACTAGAGTGAAGCTGTTGGGAGAAGTATTGTGGTACTCCCTGAAATTCATTACAAGCATGGCACTGCTTTCCTCAGACACTGAAATATTGATGATACCTTATCTCTGTCTCTACATTCTGTTCTGGTAAAAAGGTTTTGCACATTTTTTACAAGACTCAGTCTATCCAGCTGAATTCCATCAGAGGTGGCATACATGTACTTGAAGATAAATATACAGGGATAAGTCAGAAAGATATATTATTATTTAACCTTGTTTGTGGAAACAGGGGGAGAATGGGAATGAGAAATAGCAAAGGACTCATAAAATAAAGAAAGGAGAAATTCTACCCTTTCAGTACTGCTTTGAATTTAACCCCCCTTTGGAATTTCAATTTAGATTTGAGAGATTGCTTCAATAATATGCTCTGCAGCAGCCACTAGCTTGCATGGTTTCAGGGACTGCTATGGGGATGACCAGTGATACCACAAACACTTGAAGACAATGTTAAAGACTGTCTTTCACTGGATTGCCTAAAACCTTGCAGTTTGAGGGCTAGATTTACAGGTACTAGAAATACCAAATGTAGAGGAAAGAAGGATTAGAAGACATTTCCAGACTAATACTCTCCATTTAAGTCAGTAAAAGAACCTGAGAAGGAGGAAGGAAAATAGCACACATATAATTAAAAGTGTGAGAGATGACATCCAATGTCTTTCCTTAATAATTTGTCACTGTTTCAATTATATAGTATTACAAGTACGTAAATAGCTCTTCCTCAGAAAAGTAGTCTCTCTATTTGTGAAAAATTGGGCAAGGACTTTGGAAGAAAAAGAGCGGAGGCAAAACCTTTCACAGAACAGTGATGAATTCAGGATTTTCTTTATCCTGAATGCAATCACTAATCTAACGGTTGTTGCCTATATCAGCTGTAGATGGAGGAGTAACTATTTTACTTTGTGTTGACTTGTATCAATCCTTTCACACATCTGGATTTTTTTATGAGTGAGTATAAATTAATTTATAATTTAAAGTTAAATCTGGATACATTGCACCACAGAATCATAGAACAGCCCAGGTTGGAAGGGACCTGTGGTCCAACCTTTCATGGAAGATGGAGCTTAATGAGATTATCTAACACCCAGTCACTTCTCAGAACATTGTAATTCTTCCTGTGCTATATGCCTTCATGTGTACATTCCAAAATGAAATACCTATGCAATTTCATAGTTTCCTTACGCTTTGACTACCTGTAAGTGTGTGCTAATTATTAAATTGTGAGAGTAAATAAATATAATAACAATATACAGTCAATACTGTGATTATAGAGCTTCAGAGTGCGTATCTGTAAGTTCTGGGAACATTAACAGCATCGTAAACATGGATATGAAGATTATAGTATTGAGTATGGGTACTAAGAGACATTTCTCCACTAGCTGCTATCCATATGGATGTATATGAGAGATGGAATATGCAGAATACTTACAGGGCAGCCAAATAGCTAAATGCCTTCAGGGTTTTGAAGCTACTGTAGACAAGATCACAGTATAAGAGGGAAAAGCATTCTTTAAGACTAAAAAAACTAATCCATTGTATTTTTGTGACAGCACTGGAGATTTTATTGTGCATGACATTGTTTTCTCTGACTGTATTATTCTTTATTTGTTCTCAGCTTCTCTGTCAGGGCCTAATCCTGAGACAATTTACATTTTTTCTCATGAGGCTACAGCACTGTTTATATCCGATTATTCTGAAAATTACAATGGCTTTAACGCAATGTACACTGCATTTAATGCAACTGAACTAAACAGTAAGTGTTATTTTTCTCTGTGTGCATTTGTTTGTTATCCCAAAAGCCTGGTGAAACTATTTTTTCAGTTTGACAAAATGGAGATGAAAAGGTAAGCCATATTTTCTGGCTTCAGTCCAGTAACTAGATCTACTTTGAGAAAATTCATACTATTTTAAAGATCAAATCATTGACTTCAGTAAGACTGTCCACAAGCTTACAGGCCTGTATCTAGCAGTAGGGTGATGTCTTACAAAGCTAATCTGTTAAAATAAAAGAATAAAACTCTGGCTATATCTCCATCAGATTCCCCTCAGGCAGTTTGTTCACTAATGCCCACTGTTGAATCACTGACACTAATCATTATTCTGTGATCACCTGACAGTACCTGGTCTCGAGAGTTTCTGACGTCCTAACTTATTGCCACAATCAATAGTCCCAAATGGTAAAACTAACATTTCGGAAAATACCTGCTTCAGTAAATAAGATTGGAAAAATTCCACATGCAGTAAATCTACAGTGACAACAAAATGCAGCAATATGACTCATGCATTGGTGTTTTTTATTAGAAATAAATGTAGACGCAGATTGGGCAAGTGAAGATGTCTTCAGTTGCTAAATTTTGAGCACGATATGAATAGGGAATGTAACTGGGAAAGGATATGCTGCAGGAAGCATCCAGAGTGCCAGCAAACTCTTGTCGTGTGGAAGCCCTTGCTGGAGGCTGAACTGCACTTCAAATCACCTTGAAAAGACACTGAGCAAAATATTATGGGAAGAAAAGTCATGAGGATGTTGCAGCAAATATGTGTGTGCAAAGAAAGAGCAAAGGAGAAGACCAAGGAAAGGGGCATCCCTGGTGCATGCAGCACAGTAGTTATCTTCTGCGCATTCAGGTCTGGTGGTGAGCCATTTCATCTGGACCAACCCAGGTTTTGGCAAAGAAAAGAGAAAAAGAGCAGGGTTAGCCCTTCGTCTTAGCTATGCAAGGGGTCCCTTCTCATTCCCCCACCACATTACTGGCGAAGGGTCAAAAAAGAAGGTTGATGCATGAGTGCAAGAGCATGTAGGGCCACCTTCAGTGATAGTATTTTGTTAAAAATTACAGATGACACATTTATTTGAGCAATTATGTTGCCTTGCATAGAAGAGGAAATTGAGTAACCGAGGGCTCCAATTTTCAACCACATTTAAGAATTTACATTGTTCATCACTCATTCTTATGTAATTCTGAGAAAATGTTTAATATCTCTGTCATTTTTATTTACTAGAGTTTCTTATTCACAGATTATGAGAAAGTCAATTGCACTTTTGAAGATGGTTTTTGTTACTGGATACAAGATTTAAATGATGACTCAGACTGGGAGAGAGTTCAGGGCCCTACCTTTCCCTTTATGAGTGGTCCTGATTTTGATCATACATTTGGCAACATGTCAGGTAAGATCAAACACAAGTTGCTTACAGATTAAAGGAAAAGCTTGATTTAGCTTATGTTATACCACTGTAAAATGGATTCTTCACAGTGGTATTATTGGGATGTAATTTTATTCTACTCTATAAATGAGTCAGGGCAACCAGACAAAACTCCTTATGCTACTGATTGCCATCTTGTGGAAATATACCAAAACTAAAAGAAGAAACAAAGGAATATATAAAGTGATTAAAGTGTGAGGTATTGAAAAGTTTCAAAGCTATTAATATGCAAAAGTGCCTTATCTGAGAAAGAAATTTCTATTGCACAACAGTGTTATAGGTCAAACAACCTTAAGGAAAAAACCAAGCATATTTACATTTTAGGGAAATCACTTTTATTTCACCCCTGTCTACTGGTGGCATCCTCATGATTGTCACAGGATAATTTTGAGTTAACATAAAGTTGACCTGCAGGGTACATAGGGCACCCGTGTCCCCAGCTAGAATCACAAACCAAACACACTAATTTTCAACACGTACGGAAAACACACCCTCCAGCAACTGCTATAGCAAAACAACTTAATCAGAAGAGTGATTATATCAAATGCGAGTTTTAATTAAAGAAACAATACTGCAAGGAATTAGATTTTGAATGTCTATCACAAATGCCTATCCCAAAATTAGACTCCAAAAGTTTTAATATCTGCTTCAAGAAGAAAATCAAACAATCTCTTTCTCTGTTGATTTGTCAGTCCAGCTAAAACTAATTAACATAATTTGGGTTTTGCAATGGCTATATGTATTCTGTTCAAGACTTATACAGAACTTATTCAGTGACAAATAACTGGAAAAAACACAAATTATTCTGGAAGAAGTTACTCCCAGGAAAAGAAAAATACTATTCAACATGCTATTGGATAGAAATTTTTTTTTTGTACTTACTAAAATGTTCTCATTATCTTGCAGGATTTTATATTTCAACACCCATAGGACTAGGGTTCGGAGAAGAGAGAGTCCGGATTATGAGTTTGCCTTTGGTCTCTTCAGATCCATATTGTCTAAGCTTTTGGTATTCTTACATAATTCCTAAACATATATTTAGTTCAAGAATAAAACCAAATAGCTTTCTTTCATATATAACATTCATCCAAGTCAGTGTGCCAGCAATAAAAACCTACTTTTGTTTGTATTTTCATGATCAGTCTGAACTCTAGGCTTGGAACTTTGACTCCTTTATAGCTTTGAGTCTTGAAGTTAGCTTTAATGTGTTTTCTTTCTCACCCTGCATACAATATTAATTTCTATACAGAAATTATATTAAGAATCCCTGAAATGTTTTTTGTCATGAAGCTTAACCAGTCCTCTGTAGAAAATATAGCAAAGTACGAAGTAAATCTTCCAGGTATAATCTAAACATAAGATTAATTTTATTTTCATGCTCACTGAATATTAGTCCTAATTCCACAAAACCATTTATAAAATAAAAGGCCTAGTATTTTTTAACGAAATTTCACTTTCTTCTAATAATACCAAAATTGCTCTTCCTCCTCAAGGTATTTCATGTACAGTCCTAATGTTTACCGTTTAAGTGTTAGTATAACTAATGAGCATGGTTTGGAAAAGATCATTTTCCAGAAAGAAGGAAACTATGGAAACAACTGGAATTATGGACAAGTAACTCTAAACGAAACATCTGATTTTAAGGTTTGTTAAACTGCTTGTTATTTTTTAAATTTATTTTAGCTAAACTGATATCAGAGTTTTCTGCCAAATGAACTAAATGACCCACAGCTCTAAAGATAGTATCTAGTACTATTTACTAATGCATGCCATCAAATAAATGTTAGCATTCAGAAGACTGGAGTCCCCAGTTGTCATCCCCCCCCCCCCTGGAATTTAAAGTGTTATTATTGTAGAAAAGAGAAAATCTTAACATTGTTGTGGGACAATCAATGTTATACTGAAAGAGAGCTTTCCACAAAACAAGGGTTTTCAAAGCCAATCAAAATCTATGTGGACTTTAAAATCTTGACATTGTGTGTGATATGAAGCACTTAGCCATGAGAGTATTTCAGATTCTGAAGCACTACTTTCACTAATTAATTACAGAATAATTCACTGCAAATGTGTTCCAGATCTAAGTTTATCTGGGGCCACATGGCTAACAACTGACTTGACTTATTGGTAAACAAAAGGAGGAGATTCATGCTAGAGAATCCCTTCAGCAACTTTCTATTGAGAACACTTTCTTTTTATAGGTATTTGGGATGGCTTGTCCTGCTATAGTAGTTTTGATTGATGCAAAATCACTGCCAGAAAGAAGCATTTACCATCTGAGGAAGTAAATGCATCTGTGACCTGGCTTCATCAGATTTCCAGCAAATGTGTGTTTTATGATCTCAGGAAGAGTGCTATACCTAGCTGTATTTCACCAGCACAAATTCCTTGGTAGCAGGATTACTTTAAATATGTGGATATTAAAGCACAATACAAACAAATGAGATTAATTTCAATTTTTCATGGAGATATGCCATTAGATCAGAAGTTTGGACTGATGAGTGATACAGAATTTGTGTTTCAAAAATTACATGTATTTATATATAAAAAGTAAAACGATTGAATAGTTTTAAATCATGTTCATAATTTATACAAAGAAGTTCCTGCATTCCTTAGAATAATCCACTAAGTATGCAGTGTTGTTCTGTTCTTCAAGGAATCCTGTCTCATCCTTGATGCCTTCCTCTGAGTGTAGCACCAGTGTAGATTATAGTGGAAATCAGAGCATTCAAGAAAGAAGACAGAATGGCTCAGCACAGGAAGCTGAAAAATGTTTCATTAAATTATAAAATTCTAATTTTTTTTTATGAACTTCAGATTACTTTTGATGGTTTTAAAAAGCGTGGTCCCAGTGATATTGCCTTGGATGACATTGGCCTGACAAAGGGAAGGTGTAATGAAAGTATGTATGTAGAGCCAACTGTGATTCCAGCTGTTACTCCTGCCCCTTCAGTTCCCAGTAAGTAAACACTAAATTACAGTTGATTGTCATTTCCTATTACTGTATTTGTGTTTGACTGATTCAGAACTTTAAACCTTCTCTTTTAGAAAAATCTTTCTTCAGCATTATAAAATTATCTCTGAAAGATCAGGTTCCCTGCCCATGGCTCCACTGATAGCTACAGAACTGGTAAATTCATAGTCTAAGCTATCAGTACAGTATCTTCCAAAACTGTAAGAGCAGAGGATAATTAAAGAATTCAGGATTTCTCTCTAAACGTTTCAGTTAGTAAAGCTTCCAGGAAGCCACTGAAAGGGAAGGAAGAAGAAAGAGTAGGAAGATTACAACCTCTGTATTTGAAATTATAAGCAATGTAGCAGAGGAATAAGAGAATGAGCAAAGTCACATAGTAATATTGCCAGAGGTCTCAGTAGTAGAAATTCACCAAATTCTGTGAACACATGCACACTGAAAAATCCCATTTTTAGGGGAAAGAATCTATAATAGTGTCAGAATGGTTGAAGAATGGAGCACGATCTATGTGAGTGTCTAAAATTGCTCACAATGAATGAGTTCTTTCCAATATGAATTTGACTGCATTGTTATTTCTACTCTATGCGCTTACATTAAAAATGAAAAAGAAAGCAATATTTACTTTGAAAATAAATTAAATAGGGAAACAGAAAGGGCAAAAAGATAGCAGTTATTCTGGTTTTGGAGTAAATGAGTGGACCAAAAAAATAAAAGAACTCTTTCCACTCCCCGATCTAAAGAGAGGTTTCAATATATGCATAAATTATGGAATGTGTCAAAACCTAAGCCCGACTTCTTCAATTTTGCATTTGCTAACTCTACTCCTTGTGGAAAGGCAAGAGTGATGAGTAGGTGCTTGCTCTAGTAATAATGGATGGGGCTTTTTTCCAGTGTAATGGGTCCTCATCTCATTTCATCTCACTATCTTCTTGGCACCTCTTCTGAATCCCAGGTTCATTGGGAAGCTGGAGGAAGATTGGATTTTTTTGCTCATTTTTGCCATCTTCTGCAAGTCAAGTAGAAGTTAATGAAACATGAAATGTCTTTGCCTATAGCACATATGCGCTTCTGCAGACTGGTTGTACTGCTTGATCAAGAGCCATCACACTGCAGAGTTTTTCAGAGGAAAGCACAGAGGTTTAAGCTTCCTCAAAACATTCTAGTTTCACAGAGCTAGTTACAAGAATCTTACTGAGAAAAATCTGGAAAAATACCTGTAGCCAACATTATAAATCTGGAAAATGTATATAAAACAATGAAGAAAGATTACATATGGTGTTGACCAGATCTACACATGTTCAAAGCAAAAACTGGTACAAATATGAACAGAGCTTGTGGAAAGAAGTCATTATAACATCTGAAAGGGCTTTGTAATTTATTGTGCTGTAATAGGGCTGATAGGGCTTTGTAATTTATTGCCTCCCATTAGATCTATCGCCACTTAAAAAGCACATCAAGTTGCTCTCTTGACATCATATAGTAAATAAAAATGGTCTAAAACTAAAATAATATAAAAAGACTTTTTGTATTGTATTCACGTTTAAGTATTGTGTACTAATATTATCATTCTATCAAATCTATCACCTCTAAATCTACTGCATCAGGACAGGTAGGAAAACAAAACCTTCTAAATTTAAGAGTAAAATTCAAGTTTTATAGTTCCATTCTGAGACACAAGGTGGTTTTCTCTGTCAGCAAAATTAAATTTTAATAACACTGGTCTTTTCAGTCACAATTTACTAAAGTGAGTTTTGGAATTTGATTGTAGTTTTCATTAAAGTAATACTATGGAGAGATCTGCCACCTCCAGGCATCTTTCAGGTGGTGTGGGCAAACGTACCTCACAAGGTAGCAACAGTCTAACTATTACTCGTAGAACGAACCTGTGGTAAATAGTAGCTGAGTGCTGCTGTCCAAACAGCAAAGAACTGTCACTCACACTATAGATCTCTACCCAAAATATCTCAATAAAATTTTAAGGTTCAAAAAAAGGAAGCGGTTATGTGCCGTATAGCTCCTTGTGAAACAGAATAGAGAGATTCCATACTGTCCTTCAACACGATACAAAAACACAGTCTAAGCTGTCGCTGGGGAAAAACTAAGTGGTTTGCATAACTTTATTGAGGCATGCTACATATATTCTATCTGCCACCTGCTGAAAAAAAAGGTGAATCTTATCAATCATCTTCAAAGAAGTATGAAAGTACTTTGATGGATATGGTGCAAGCTTACTAACACTAATATTTTCACTACAAATGTCATGTCTATAAACAAGAGATGAAAGAATTTGATCTGAGCCAATCTCTTTTGCTAGATGTAGAGCTTTGGCAAGAGGCACTGGCATCATTCAGAGTGCCACAAAAGCTCATTGAAAAGTAAAAAAAAAGGCTTAGGTGGTAGGATAGGGAAGATGGATTTGGTTTTGTCTTTTGCACAAGACTGTCAGCTTACACTTTCATCTAAAACAAAGATTGCTTTCATCTTCATATTCATTCATAACCTGTCTTTTAACACAAACAACAGTGTGGAAATTGCAGCGTAGATTCCACACTTAACCTGTGTATGTCAATATAAATTAAAGTTCTGAGTAAAGCAGAGAGCATTTTTTTTATTAATTGGTCATATATCATTTTCTACAGTGTTGAGAAAATCTTCTGTTATTCTCAGTGAAAGGACCAAGATTGTTGGTGCTTTTTGCTATTTGGTTCTCTAATGAGTAACAGTTATACCAATAACTCCATATAAATTCATGTTTAAAGATCACTGGAAATTTTTAAAACATTTTTTCCACACATAAGCAAAATCAATTACTTTTATTGGTTTCCCATGAAAGAGAAAGAAGATCATTACTAATGTACCTCACATGTAGCCAACACCAGATCAGATTTCATCATAACTCGTCCCTGTTCTGCTATTAAGAAAGTTGGTTTTGCTCTGCTCATATCATCAGATGATACCGGCTAAGAATCATATATTCTTCATGCAGCTTTACAATCCTTACGTGTCTCTGCATGCAGTAATATTCCATTAAAACAAGAGCCAATGTAATTTTTTTTTTTGTTGCTAATGGTATTTACAGAAAGTAGTCCTCATTGTGAGCCATATGGCTGACGCATAATATATTTCTTAGTCAATGTGTGATTGTTAACAGTTCCTTTTCCTTTCAGAAACTTGGTGCTTCTTGCTAGGAGTGATTTGGTAAAAGAGGAAGTTCTACAAGATGGCTGTAATGAGAAAGTTCAAACTGATCTAGGTGTTCCTGCTCCGGCAGGGGGATTGGACTAGATGATCTTTCGAGGTCCCTTCCAATCTCTAACATTCTGTGATTCTGTGATTCTGTGAAACCTCTCTTGTATTTAGTGGGGCTTCCTCCCAGTGGGTTTCAATGGGCAAACTCAACGATTCAACGATTTGTAGATTATGTAGTCCCCAACCAAGTGGTCAGAGTATGCAACACTGACAGACATAATGAAACACAAAATTCCAGCCATGGCCAGCGGGGAGAGAGGGAAGTGTTAAAGTTTAGCCAAAGTCTGAAAGTTAAACAAATCATTTTTAATTCAAAGAACAAAACAACAACAAAACAAAATTTCTTCTCCCTTAACTTCTATTTCCTGAAGCAGGTGGGGGAACACTTTATTTTTTAATAAAGTAATTGTGAACAACAGAAGTGGGAAAACACCCAAGTTCATTCTAATGGTACAGCTGAAATGAAAATCAATAGTATTTCAAATAGTATATGAAGCTGATGTAGATCACCATCCAAACTATATATTGAAAATGAATATTGAATATATGAAGTATAGTTAGCTATGTCTATGTGAGAGTGTGTGTATATACATATCTACAATATTGGGTTTTAAATAAATTTTATTCATTTTTATAAATACATATATATATTTATGATAAAGACCTTTCTTACTGGAGCAGTTGTTTCAAGGAAAAAGTAAATGGCTACTTTTACCATTTACAAGGTTGAACTGTAAAAGTTTTTAGGGTCCTGATGAAATCAAAATAACAGTATAAGGGGTTTTTTTCTATAAGGTTTATTTACTACATGACAAAATGGCCTTTTTACTTGAGCGACTCTGCTAATGCTGCAAGAAGATCAATCAGATAACAAGCAAGGCATACAAGCCAAGCGCATAAATAGGTTATACTTGAGGGAAGGAGAGGCTTTCCACTCTGATGTTTTCTAGCTTTTATATTCATGTACTAGTAAATCATATAGTCGACTGTATCACATTCTTTCCTTCATATTTTCTGTCGTGTGCACAGCTTGCAGACCAATAATCACCAAATGAAGTACAGACTGGGTTCTTTCCCTGACTACATGGGGAAGACTTCTCATAGTACCATCACGAATACAGAGCACCTGGGCACCAGCACTTCACAAACAGCTATATACGAAATACAGCTGTAGATAACACTATGACATTGCTTGTGTGTGTCAGCAGGTCTGACTTAGACACTGTAACTAATAAGGACAATTAACTTCTTGCACACCTTATTTCCTCAATGCTCTGTGTCCTTACTGGAGTGTTGACTTCTCACAACTCAAGCTTTACAGTAATGGCATCGTCGCTGAACCCTTACAGTGATGAAGTTAGCTTGAAAAGCCTCTTCATATAGTTACTTTTTCCAAATTATCTTTGTTAAAACAGATTGCAAAAGTGAGAAAATAGTTAACTATGTTTTTGAAATGTTTTTCTTTTTCAGCTGACTGTGGAGGGCCAGTTGATCTCTGGGAGCCAAACAGTACATTCAGTTCTGAAAATTTTCCAAATGATTACCCTAATCGAGCATTTTGTAAGTCATTCTTCTCCAAGTCTTCAGGAAAAGTTTAGCTATATAAAAGTAGAGATACTAAATCTACTTTCCCAAGTCAGACATTGTCCATCAAAAAATTTCTAAGCTATATAAAGTGGGATCTTTCAACTG
This sequence comes from Pterocles gutturalis, assembly GCF_000699245.1. Classification (NCBI taxonomy): domain Eukaryota; kingdom Metazoa; phylum Chordata; class Aves; order Pterocliformes; family Pteroclidae; genus Pterocles; species Pterocles gutturalis. The sequence goes on from NW_010121982.1 coordinate 20,394, forward strand.
AAGCCTATATGTCACTTAGCAGAAACTAAAGAATCATGTGCCAGTTGATTAAAAAGTGATGAAAACAAGCACAATCCCTTGAAATGGGTTCAGAAAGGCCAATTTCATCATGCTTATTACGTCAAATGTCTTTATGTCAATGCAACAACAGACAAGGTGCTGAAAGTCCCCATTTTACCATTACACCTTGATATATTTGCCAGGTTAATATGTGTGTATTCATTTTGAAGTGGATCCTAAGGATCCTCTCTTTATTGGATGTTCCTTAGCATACTAGTGAAAATACATTGTTATTCTACTAACGTTACTTGATTTAGACTAAGCCACAGCTGGCAAAACGGAAAACATTTCAAGGTGGTCCACTACCTGCTGTTGACAGATGAAGCAAGGAAGAGAACTTTCTCATTGCTTCTTAATTAAATTTTAATTATTTATTACTTCACCTTTAAATGGAGAATTGTGTTGGGATGTTAATCACAAGAGTTGTAATTTTGTGTTTCTGTCCCATTTGAGGTATGGTTCTCATTTCCAGGTATTTATTTCACAAGTTCCCAAATGAGATTCCTACTTGTGAGAAAATACTTTTAATTCTATGAAGAGATTAAAAAATTGCTGTTTTTATTTTACTTTCTTTCCTTAAATGATTTTCTTAGCATACACACTTACATAGATTAAATATGATAAACATAGGCTAAACAGAAGCAAATACTTCTCTAAAAAGATATCTAACTTGAAAGACAGGCTTCTGTGACAGACTATAGAAATTGTCTTACTATCAAATAAGACTTAAGAGACAAGACTATTTGTCACATGTTCAGTTACAAAAAAAATTAGCTTTGCTAGTTAGCAATTCACAGTTGTCATGCATGGTAAAAAATGTATGTGTGTATGTCTTAGGAGCTTAAATCCAGTTTTCAAAAGGGATTTAGAGAATGAGAGTCAATTGAAATTTGGAACTTGACAGCGTAAGTTGTTTTTAAAGATAAGATGTAGACTTATAAGTCTCTTGGGTGATTCTTAATAGTTTAGCAGGTGTTTTTTTTTTTTTCCCCAAAATCCTTCAACATGAAAATGACACAGTAAATATAACAAGTGAAAAGGTGATTTTTGTGTCTGTGTTATTATTTTCTAGGTGTGTGGTACTTAAACGCTGAACAGGGAAAAAACATTCAACTTCATTTTCAGGTTTTTGATCTGGAAAATATTAATGATGTAGTTGAAGTCAGAGATGGCAGAGGACCGAATTCCTTACTTTTGGGCAAGTACCAGAACTGGGTTCTAAAATGAATGCAATCAGACAGCTGTAGCAAACCAATGGATATAATATAAAAGAAAGTTAATTATCTCTAATTTAATTCTACATTTCTTCACATTTTTGGATCTCAAAAATTAGGAGGAAAACTCAAGAAAGCATACTGTATGTGACATCATATTTTGCGAATGCTTGCACACACTCAGCTTTCTACGCAATTCAAATGAAACTAACTTCATAATAAATAAGACGGCTCATGTATATGGACAAACAGAAGCATAATCTCTTAGCTGAACCTTATTTTCTATACTGATGTGTCAAATTTGGGACTGAGCTTTGATCATTGCAGTCTGATAGCAGTTATGTTTGGGGGAATAACTGTATTCATGTGGTAGCAGTATTTGCTTTTGAACCCAAAACACTGTGAAATACATAAGAACAAAATAGCTTAAATACATTCATGTTCTCCTGGACAACAGCTGTCTATACAGGACAAGGCCCATTGCCAGATGTCTTCTCTACAACAAACCAGATGACAGTAATCCTCCTTACAGACAAGTCTGAAAGAAAGAAGGGATTTCTCGCAAACTTTACGACTGGCTACCATCTAGGTAAGCATATGAACCCTTGTATTTAAAAGGTTATACCACTGGTCAAACACATTTGAGAAAAAGTGGAGAGTGGAAGGTGACTCTCAGCCTTTGATCAACAGATAATATGAAAAAGTTAAAGAGAAAAAGCCTAGTGTTTACCCATCTGTCCCTTATGTTTCTAGAAAGAAAAGTGATGATTTTGTTGCTTTACAGACACATTTTCTGTATCACAGAATCATAGAATCATTAAGGT
>NW_010121983.1:0-5811 GCF_000699245.1 Pterocles gutturalis
ATATATATATCAAAATTTAAATTTCACCTTTTGTTTTGTCTCACGTGGGGTTGTTAATTGAATCACTGGTTTCAGCAGTGATAACACCGCTGGGGCTCAGAGGTGGGATGCTCAAGACCTGGTAAAACTCCACGAGAAGAAAGAGTTGGGAGCACCCGTAGCTCTCCCGGAACAGAGAAGTTAGATCACTTTGGGCTTTTAGAAGCACTATCTTTTAAATAAAATTGCAAGATGGTGAATAAAGTGCAGCCTGAAACAAAAGCCTTAGTGATCTTTGGCAGATTACTTTGGGGAAAGTATGGCCCATTTCAGAAAAATCAAAGCAAAGAAAAACATTGAGTACAATTCAGAGGCCTAATGTATTATTATGGCTTTTTATGGATTTTTATATATAATTTCCTGTAAAGTTAAGAGGTTGAAGTGATCTCTTACATTCGGCTGCATTATCAGCATAGCACCAAACAATTTTCTACATCTTATTATGTTCACAGTTGACATACTATTAGAGAAATGTGCAGCTGTCTTACTCTGCTATTCATTTCCTCATTACTATTTTATAAATATATGATTAACAGTTATTGCAGCTGCCTAATTCACATTTATTGCAAATGCAACCCCACAAATGAATGTTCAAAGCAAAGAGATGTGGTTTTAGAGTAATTTAAATTTTACAGTTCCATTTACCCTGCTTTTTAATTTACTGTATAATGACCCTATTAGAATAAAACACATCTGGAAGTTCTTTGGGGAACATTTAATTTTCTGTGGCTTCAGTACTAACAGAACTTGTACCATAAAGGCCACAGATGCTTTGAACACTGTACAAATTTTCACATTTTATGCCAAGATGCTGGTTAATTGTACAGATGAGACGATTACAGCAAGGCGAAAGATAAAGTTCTCTCTGCCTTGAGAGCAAATGAAAGAAGCTCACCCTTAGAAAACTGCTTTTTGGTAATGGACCCTCATCTCTAGAACAGGGGAAATTTGAGTTGGAACATCAAATTGACCCCAAATTTTCATATCAAAAACAAAGTGCATTTTTTCAAAGTCCTGTGACTTCTGCTTAGTCTTGACACTTTTTTAAGTGAAGGGAAAAGGCTCTCTGCCATGATGTTTCCAGCTTCGTTGACAGTCTCTAAGCTTCTCATCATCACTATTAAGTGAAATAGTAAATCAATGAGACCAGAGAAGGCTTTGGAGGTCAGTGAGCGATTCCATAAACATCCCATATTTACAGTCTGCGGCAAGGATACAGATGCTGCGAGTCCCAGCCTGCCATATTAGCAGAATCATCCGAGAATTTGAAATTGATTTGAATATTAAATACAAATCACTGCAGCAGAGCTCTTTTACAAGAAAGGATGCGAATCCATTCGTATTGATTAGTTAATTTATGTTCTACAACTAATCGAAACACAAATCTCATTAGCCACAGGTCAGTAGACTTGGGGAGGGGGGGGGGGAAAAAAAGAAAATCATTTGGATAGCCCAGTTAGCTGTAAAGATATAATTAGAAGCCAAACTGTTTTAAAGCCAGTGCCTTGATCAGCGTGTGCAACGGGCTGTCAGCAAGCCTTTGTGTGACTTCTCCTCGACAGCGCGGGTCTTAAATCTATTTTTGAGTAAGATGGTTGCAGGCACTCAGCTATTACAGAGAAAGCAACGGTATCAGCTCGTTCGGAGGCAAGGCAAAAAAAAAAAAAACGCAAAAAGCAGAGTATTCACACAGCATACGCGCAGCTTAAGGAATCATGAGCATGTTAATTAATTAATTGCAACCTCCTTCTAATTTGAAACAATTAAACACGCTCTATGGCCTTGACACCTTTGCCTGAATGTGTTCCAGCCACCCCCCATAAAACACCAGTATCAGCAACACAAAAATACGGTCAGCGATGTATTATCTGATTTCTCATGACTAGCCTGTATTATTTCTACACCTATAAGCAATAGCGTTTACCTGATGTATTTTCAAATAAATAACTGATACGGTTTCCAGCTTGGAGGTGTATAAATATGGAAGCACACATGCTAGAAACATTTTCAGTTCATTGCTGAATACTGTTTGATGAATTAGAATTTGACAGCTATATACTAATACAAATTATTTGCTAATTAAATGAAAATTTTCCATGTGTTAGGTAGGTTTTTTCCATTTCTTCTAGAAGTAATGGGAGTCATTTCATTAAAAGCTCATATGTTGCACTACAATTTTACCCTGAAGTCTTTTAGCAACAAAATTTCGAAATCAAATTACTACTCCAGGCAGATCTTTCTGTATTTCCGCAGTACCTTACCTTCTGTAATTGCTTTATACTATATTAAATGCATGAAATAATATTCACTAGGTAGCAATAATAATAATAATAATGAGCCCTTTGGAGCTGCAGAGCTCTGTATACACACACAAAACCAGGAGAGACAGGCAAACAGCAAGAGGTACGTCACTTTTGCAGCCAAGTGAGTACAGGCAGAGCCAGATAAGAGACATGACCAGGGATATGTGACAAGTCAGTGTCAAAGCTCAGCCCAACACAGGAGACCTTGTCTTCCTGGCAGTGACTTGTGAAGAAGGCAGAAGGCCAGACCAAGGACGATGCATCCAGGGGTGATGCTCTCCAGGATGTACCATCTTTCCATGGCACAGCTCAGTTGCCTTCTGCAGCTGAGCCTCCACATCTGCAGGGCTTAGAGGAGCAGTGCCAAGGCTCATTTTGGAAGGAGGTAAACCATCCTTGTTAATCAAGAGGAATAATGTGGAGGTTTTCTGCACAAAACAAAAGGGACACCGTTGTGGCAAGACAGGAAACCTCATTAACTCTAAACAAACACTCTTGACATGTTGGATTAGCATTAACTGTGTTTGTGGGCTTCCATGTGTTTATTTCACTCTGTATTGTTTCGGGTTTTTTAAAAGAGAAACTATATTGCGAGGATCAAAGCAGCCTATTTGCATTGCAGTTCTTCTGCTCTTTCTGGTTGTCTCGGTGAGAAATATGGGAAAAGTTGCTTCAGGAGCTTCAGATTTCTCCAGTGAACACCAAGCTTTGACGAATCCTCAAAGCAGCAGCACAGGGATTTAGTAGAGGTCGTGCTGATCTGAAATCTCTCTGCTGTAGTATCAGTCAGAGCAAAAGACAGAAAAGTAGGAGGTTCTTGTGTTTTATTCTCACCAAATTCAGTGACTCATTGTATAACCTTTGGGAAGTCACTTGACCTCTTTGGCACCCATTAACCCCCATGAAAACTCAGTAAATGATCGGACCTTGCTGAAAAGCAGATACTTAAAACTGAATTTTCCTGGGTAAATAAATGAGAAAAACAACCAACAAAGAAAGGCACTGTTCAAAACTCATCTCGTGACCCCATTATTCATGGATCATTAGTGTAATAGGCCACGTGGGATCCATAAAAGGCATTATTGCCTTTTATGTCATTGCGTATTTAGAGAGTGATAATCCATATATTATTGAAACAATATAGACTCTAACAGCTCCTTCCAACCCATTTTACAAGATCCTGAGACTTCAAAAACAATAACCAATGAACATACCATATATCTGCATACGACTTATGAAGTAATAGTAACTACAGTGCATTTACAAAGAAAACTCCTTTTAATCTCTGGACTGAAAGCATCTAGTTCACATTATGGTAAGTAGTTGGCAAATGATCATTTTATTAAGTTAAAGGCATTCATTAGTGCTGCTTTGAAAAGGCTATGAACCCTACCCCTCCCTGCAGAGAAGTATTAATGCGTTAGATGGCCGAAAATACTGATAATCAAATGAAGTGCAAACAAAAAGGCTGGATCTAACGGCATACACGCGATGTTTTCCCTTTTGGTTCAAACACTATTATTTTCCGTTCTGTATTTTTCTTTTTTTTTCCTTTTTTGCAACATAGGGAGACAGGTACTTTGCTCCACGTCTCTCTGAAAAAAGGCATAGGAAGCTACTGTCTTGAAATTAGTTCTAATAATAGTTACAAAGGAACAAAACCTAAGCCCATTTGAAACAGAAATGTGTTTGCACAGTGTAAGGTGCGGCCACTGTCTTGTATCTTGGCATTATCTTATTTTTCTTTTCTGCATTCTACATCCTTGAAGTATTTCTGTAGGAATTGGGTCCATAAATACAGCTAAGACTCTGCGTCCAGTATATAAAATATCCCAAAAACATACAAAGAGATGCAAAATCTCTTCTCTTCACTCAGAAAAGCGGAGGGAAGGGACCCTCAAGCCCCTTCAGTATTCTTTATTTCCTACAGCCATCAGCGCTGAGTTAGATCCACATACCTCAGCCCACTGATTGCATCCTCCCACGCTCCAGCTAACGGGTCAAGAGACAACTGTCCCTGGTTTGTGACCCTACTTGCCACAGCCACCACCCTGCAGATCTGCAAGCTGCCCTGCTCTTGTGGCTGTTCCTGAACCCATTTCAGTCAACAGAATTGTGCTAGCAAAGATCTGCTACTTCAACGGTTCCAGTTCACCCAACTGACATGGACCAGCAGTGGGTGAGGAAATGGCACCTTGCAGGAGAAAGCAACTTCCAAAGTCAAGGACTTAGGGGATGATCACAACCTTTTCCATCAGAGACACTCAGGGAGTCCTTAAATCATAGAATCACAGAATGGTTTGGGTTGGAAAGGTCCTTAAAGATCATTTTGATCAAGCCCCCTGCCATGGGCAGGGACACGTCCCACCAGCCCAGGTTGCCCAAAGCCTCATCCAGCCTGGCCTTGAACCCCTCCAGGGATGGGGCATCCACAGCTTCTCTGGGCAACCTGGGCCACTGCCTCACCACCCTCACAGGGAAACATTTCTTCCTAATATCTAGTCTAAATCTAAATGGGACAGTGACCTAATTTTAAGGCTGTTGCATACTGTTGGAGTAATGCAAAACTGCTGTTAGGGGCTAGGAGCAAGCTCTTGCTCCTTATCTCCAAAAACAGGTAGCTAATATGGGACATGACTCAGCAGTACAGCCAAGGAGGACAGTGAAGACCACACGATTGTACGGATAGTCACTGTGAATTCAAGCCACTGTGATTTTTAACAGGCAGGCAGCATTTCTGCTTGTAGATGCGGCAGATGCATGTCTCATCTCGCATCCATTCTAGGAAACGCTCCGCAGAAGCAATAGGCTCCTGCACCCTTCCCAACTTCTCGGGCAGTTGGGCTTTGAATTCACAAGGAGATAAGATTTTGTGAACCTGTCTTTATTACACTGTGATTAGGCTCCTATTACCTGGAAGAGGGCATAAACATGAATATAAAAAGATTTTCTGCATCAACCATAATCATCCTGCTTATTAAATACAGTCTCACTCTGGCAAACTTTGAAAAAAATATGTTTTCTCAAAACACCCATTAAACTGTTAGAGGCCTTTTCTGCCTTTTTCCCCATCACAGCTGATTACTCCGGGTGCACATCTCTAAGTGTAAACATCAGCTTTCTTCTTTTATAACCATCCATCTCCCTCCTTTTCTTCTCTGATTCACTCACAGACGCCAGAATCTAGTAGATGCGGTATTGCAATTGCTTCCATGGCAATGATGGCCAGAACTAAATAGATAAAACTGGATCTCCAACATGACAGCGAAAAATTCAAAGCCGTAAGTTTCCATAGTGGGACGGCAAACTGCACCTAGCCAGAAAGGAACTGGATTTCTGATTTTTATTCAGCTTTTTATTTTGCATTGTAAAATGCTTGGCTCTCAATCCCTGTTTGTTCTTCTTAAAAATAAAATAAAATAAAACAAATTCAAACATAAAATAAAATAATAATCATAAAATAAAATTA
>NW_010121984.1:0-265 GCF_000699245.1 Pterocles gutturalis
TCTGCAGCCACACATCCTGCTGCAGCCAGAAAAATTGTCCCCAAAGCACTGCGGTGCCAGGGTGGGTGCAAGGGTGGCTGGGGGGGATCTGCCCTCCCGATCAGGATACCCGCAAGGCAAGTGATTGCTTTAATTAGCAATAACGCTCTAATTTAGCATTAAGTATGCTAAAGAATGCTTTGCTCATAGGTCAAGGATGTGGCACCAGGGTGCAGAGTCCAAGGGGCTGCATGGGTGGCGGGGCCGCTTCCCAACCCCAGGGATG
>NW_010121985.1:0-41756 GCF_000699245.1 Pterocles gutturalis
CGTCCCCCGGCACCGGCCCCCAGCGCTGACCTCTCCTGCCCGCAGGGCAGCATCTAAATCGTTGGTGTATCAATTTACAAAAAGCCTTTCCTCCATTACTGAGAAAGGCGGTCAAGCTAATGCATTTTCTTCCCATGCAATTTCATTTTGTGTCCTCGGACATTATTTCCTTCATCTTATTTAATACCGCTTGCCTTGCTTTGATTTTTGGGTCTGTTATAGACTGGTTCATATGTGCACATGGTACAGATAGAGGATCAGTGCTCCGTGTAAAAGTTAATTTTGCCTATCAAACTCTACTAGGCAGAGTAGTAAGAAGGTGCCGAAGAATGTTAATATTTCTTTTGTTTCCAGTCTACTGAAATAAAGATATCAAACGAATACCAGCTTCTGGTAGTCAGTATACTGAGTAAATTAAATGTAGTCATTGGAATGAGCCTTTATGGCACTTTCAACAATCTGTAATTCAATCATCTCTGATACAAGCTGCCTTTTGCTATTATTCATCAGACCCAGCTGAGTGATTTCTGTCAGATGGGAAGTGGTGGAGGGAAATCTCTAGGTAAATGTAACTGAAAAGCTTTCCAAGTGGAGTCCTAAATGAGAACAGAAAAGCACTTGGCCACAATCTTGAGACAGATGTTGGCATCCAAATAAATAATTTCTTTTGATTGTCCGGGGGATGTCAAGTCTTATTTTCTTTATTTAATAGGCATTTTGTGGGTGAAGAAGGAGCTCTGTGTTTATTACATTGTAAATTCAATGCAAAATGCTGTAGTGTATATTATTTCACTGTCTCTGAAATAATATTTTTCTGTGTAGGTCAGTAATTTTAGATAGATGTATATATTCTAGACCACAACTAGACAACTAATCAGCAACAGTGATATTGATCCTCTGAGCGGCTGTGGAGTGTGCCATCCGAGTTGTGTGTTAATCTGTTACGTGCTGTTTAAACTGCTTTATTGTCCGAGAGAGTTACTTCATCCTAAGAATTGGAAGATCATAGTTATAGACCCAAGGGGAGACTTCTTTCCTTGGTGGATTGATGTCTAGAGTTACAGATGAGTGGTTGTTCTAGGAGTGACCCTGAAAAGGGGAGGGGGAGTTTTTGGGTACAAGGACAAGTAGGCAGCAAACTAATGTGCTTTGTGAGGATATGAAATGACATCTCCTGCAATGCTTAAATAAACCTACTCAGGGAAAGTATAAGGAGATTCCACGTGTGTCTAGAACAGTATTTTCTCCTCTATCTTGGAAACAAATGACCTGATTTGTCTTGGGAGTTTAATATGTATCTTTTTTTTAAGCTTTAGGGAATTGTAGTTTTATTAGTAGTGTCTGAGGGGAGTATACTTTAATGTGGTCTCTTACTTGGCTTGTGGTATAGTTGCTCAAAATTTGCATGTGTGCAATTCATAAACTGAAAACTACATAGCTTAAAAACAGAGTGTAGGAAGCTTGAGTGAAAAGAGATAATTTAAGAAAGAACCACAGGGCAGAAGATAATGACATACTGTAGGAAATAATCACACTCCTGCACTTGCAAAAGCATGAAATGTGCCAGTGTAGCCATTTCATACAAGCCCAATTTTCCTTCACATTAAGAATGCCTAAGTGAGCCTTATTAATCTTTGATGCAAAAGATGCTAAATCTATTTTAAGGTTTGATACTGGAATTTAAAGAGGTAGCTCACAGACTAACAGTGCAGTTTTAACACTTCCTCAGAACAAATGTGAAAAATAATCATTTACCACGTATGCCATAGCAGTGCAAGTGGGATATAGCCTTCTCTGTAACACTGACAGGTGAGAAGCCCTTTAAAACCATAGATACAATACAGTGTTTGGTTTAACAATCTGAAATGTTCTCTTGTCTAAGTTATGATTAAGCTGTAAGAGTCCAGAAGATGTTCAGCATTGGTTAGGGTGGTAGTTGGGAAGGCATGAGATAAGGGAAGGTTCTGTTTGCCAGAAACCTAGGGAAAAAAAAAATTATACTTTTCAAGCTAGCATAGAGAGACTGGAAACATAAAATCAGTTTTTATGGTCTCTTGGCAGGGTTGGCTCTAATAAGTAAAAAGAAGGAGCAGCTTATAGTTTTGGCAGAAGTTTTTAAGCTACTCAGCCACACAGAACTCAGTTAACTGATGCTTCCTCACATGAAAATGAAGCTCTTATTTAGTATATTCCAGTCTTTTCTTGTCCATTCAGCAGTCTGATTACAATTTTAAAAATACTTGTGTGAATATATATGGTTTTATATTTATATGCACATTTAACCACACAGATAAATTCTTATTGGGAACTGTATTCTGAATAAACAGTGCATGCAACCTTGTATTACCCGCTGTGGAAGAGACATAAAAGTTTGCAATACAATTGAAAAGGACAAGAAAATCTTTCTGCATATCCAGAAAAAAAAGCATGGGGGAATTATTGCGCATGGATACCATGATCTCCTTCCCTCTGCTGGTGAAGCCCGTATAAATATGCAGTTTCATAAAGAGTAATACTTCATTGTTTGATTTACTTTGATTCTCTATAGAATGTTTGTTTTCAACATTATTCGGTATCTGGGAAGAAGCTTAATTAGAAATACACGAAAAGGAGGCTTGTTAGCCAACTATGAATTTGTGTTTACAGCCGACATTTACTAAAGATACTTGACGTTAAAATAAAGACATTTGCCAGACTGAATGAACAAAGCATTATGTTAACAAATATTTTCAGGATCGTTATGTACGAATGTCATCTTTGCTAGAGTAGGCTTTACTCCTTCCCAATAAACCCCAGTAAGAGGGGGGATTAGGAAATGCTGGTTATACTGTTTATATCTTTTACAGAAATACCAAAGTAGAATGCATTAGGAGGAGGGCAACTGACAAGGGCTCTTCATGCTTTCTTCTGGTGAGAGGATAAGAGCAGAATACAGGCAATCTCTATCAGGGACTATATGGACTGGCTGATTGATTTGTACAAGCAGTGTGTGGAAAAAGTTGTCTGATTTAAATTAATTTATTTTTTTTCTTGAGGCATGTAATGACTGAAAGCTAGATAGGAGCTGTAATTAAAACGTCCCCTTAAGTATTACATTTGACAAATGTCTAATCAGAATGTTTTGGAGGCTGGCTTTTCTTTTCTATTGTTTTTTTTTTCCCCAGTGACTTAATGAGTAGCACTTCATGGGTCTTCTATTTACTATAAATGCTTATGAGAGTTGATTATTTTTCTTAACCTGTTTCCTTATCAGTACTAGTCTGGAGGTATTTCCTCAGAACAGCAAGCACTGAACACTTCTACTTCTCCATCCTAGAGGGAGTGATGTTACCATCTTTTAAATGCTCAGAGGTTTGTCGACTCAGGATGTTCTCTTTTCAAGCCATCCCTAAAGATACTGGGAGAAATGTGTCAGAACACAAAGTAAATTTAGAGTGTCTCCTATGTGGCATGGTTATCTGATAAGCTCCTAATATTTATATGGTTCTTCTAAATGGAAGACCATACAGATTTTAAAGTGTCACCAGAAATTATCCAAAATACTTGTTATTCATCAACTCCAAATAATTGCATTAATCTAACATTTCAGGAAAATAAACTTTTATTTAGAAGTAGCTAAAACCAATTTGGTTACTTTAATGATGCTGTCTGTAAGTTTCCTAGGCATTATTTGAGATTTATGGTAGTACCCAAATTCACTGTAGTGGTTTTAATAATGCAGCCATCTATTTCTATTTGATTTCTATCATAAAATCTTAGAGTTGGGATGAATTATTAGAAGAGAGTGCACTAAGTACAATTAGAGTAGTTTGGGTTTTTTAAAGGCTGAATGTGGTAACTTAAGGAAAACTTAGTGGCATGGTGTTTTGATAGAAGACAATCTGTTGGCAAATACTTGAAGGTTAAAGATTGATAGCATAATACATCCCAATCAAAATAGTTTTGAAAGTGTTTTTTATTAAAAAAGGACTATTTCTGTTTCTTGTTGAAATTGTAATCTTTGTGTTTTGACCTCAGTAAGGCATTTGATGTAGCTGAGGATGATGTTCTGATTGTAAGAAATAATATTGTAGAAGGGCACCGTTGTCCATGTGAACAGATTAAAATTTTTTTACTCAATAGGTTGTAGATGAGATAGTATACGGGGAATTGCCATTTCCATTATTCCAGCTCTATTCATTACCTTTAACGATGATTTGGAATAAAATATTGAATCCATATTCATGAGTATTTATTAAAATTGACACAAAAAATCAGAAGTGAAGTTGGAGAAAGTGTTGTTGTAGACTAACTTATTTTGGTTTCTCATCCTACTACATCTAGATAGGTGTTTTAACAAAGTGAACTGTAGTACTTTTGCCTACTTCCACTTAAAAAGTTGCAACTTTCCCCTGAAGAATGAATCTGAGAAGAAACATGGGAATTATATCCAGGGAACATCATCTGTCATTGTTTTAAAGAGCAGAGAAGCCATATGCAGCTGTAAACACTGAAGTGTTGAGAGTAGGAAAGGTGCCCAACTTAGCAAAGGATGCTGGAAGACTAGAATTAAAGAAGGGACCCAGGAATTGCATGGGTTGCATGATTTGAAATTTGCCAAGTGTGCTTCTTAATGAGACTCCTCAGGTCTTACCATTCTCTTTGGAAAGCTCTATATGCTGAGAGATTCTTTGATTCCCACGCAGTGGAAATACTGATGCTAAGTTGTGCTCTAGTATGTAGAAGGTCACACAGCAGCCTGGTCAGGCACGTAAACTGGGAGAACTCAGCCTTGGAAGTAGGGTATCAGTTTTGGTCTATCTAGAGTAGCAAGTGTATGGGCCAGTTTACTGAGGAGGCGATGCTTTTCTCCTTGAAGTCTCTAGATCAGTATTTGCTTTCCTTTTAACTAGACCAGGTACAAGTTCTAGATTTGAGAGATTGCTGGATTTGTGATTTGTGTTAATCCACGAGAACAGAGTAGATAATCAGTTGTCCTTCTGGCCTTAAAATCACCAACCCGTTGAACTTGCTGCCATTAACTTCTGTTGCGTCTCTTGGATTAAATAATACTTTTTGTAAAAGATGTTGTGATGTGTTATTCATGTAGTGTGAAGAGGTTCTGTCTGAACTTCTCTTAAGCTGCCCTTGTATGTTATAATCCTATTTTGTTCTACCTTACTGACAAGAAATTTCTGCTTATTTATCTAACTGGTGTTCATCTTTCAGACCTGATTTAAAGCCCATTGAAACTGATAAGAGATAGTCCTAAAACTATAAATTGTGCTTGTTAATAGGAATTCTATTTAAAAAAAGAATGCCTGTTACTCTTTCAAATGTGGGAAGACCAATATTGTGTCTCATCAGTCTGGACTGGGCTTGTGTAAATTGGCCTTAATTAGTTTGCAGATGACCGTCAGTCAGGTGCTACCTGAAGGACTGTGTTCTCCCAAAGGGGTTCTGGACCTGGCCTTGCAGGTGGCAATTGTTGTGCCAGGCATCTGAGCCAGGGAGCCCTGTCATGAACCTGCCTTGCACCAGGATAAACCTGTCTCGGTGTGAGAAACTTCCATGTCCTCTTTCTGTGTGTAAAGCCATGGATGGTTAATTGGTGGTATTGGTAACACATCAAGTGTCTCTTATGAGATGGATACAGCTCTACCAAAGCAGCAAGTAAAAGTTATCTTTGAGAGAGGCCTCCCACTGAATTGCCAAGGATATGTCCTTGAGTATTCCAGGCGAGGGTGGAAGACAAACACATTTTTGACTGTGAGCAGAGTGATGGTTGAATTGCAGGATTTCTGGATCCTGGAATTAAAGTTTACCTCTCTTCTAACAGCCCAATTTTTTAATTAAAGATGTATTTGTTAAACTGTTGCATTTGATAACTATATTGGGGATGTATTAATATTTCCTCTGGAAAAGTCTGCCAATAGGTGCCTTTTTATCTTTTCCATAGTTTTAATTTCATCATTGTTGTTTTTCATATAGTAATAACAAGGAGTTATCTTGCACTTGCTCTGCAGTTTCAGCTTTCTTACTTCAAGCTTTGTTAGCTTACTCAACTGCTAGTTAGAACAGAGAAGCACCAGGAAATATTCATGTGACCTTGACAGAGGTCAGTTGCTTCTTCATGATTTGCTGTAGCTGTGTAGGGCCTTTGCTGCTCTCATCTTGTGTATTTGTTTTATTTTTGTAAATCCTCATAATAGGATTAAAAGGTTTGTTTTCTGTATTAATGCATAGACTATTTAGCACTCTTTTTGTTCGCTGAGAAAATGCGAAAAGTGGAAACTTCAAGTAAAATCTTCTGAGACAAAACCACCTGAAGTCACTTGCCATAGTTCTTTCTTGCATTTGTCACTTTCAAAATATGTCCACTTTTGATAATGACTTGGACCTGCTTGACTATTTGATATGCAAATATTGGCTTTACAAATTGTACACTGGCTAATAATTGTGAGCTGTTTACTCTAGAACAAATTATTCTTTATAAATATTGATGGAAGTTGTGTTATAGGTGAGCAAGGCATAAAGCTTGCTATGAAAATCAATATTCTAGAAGAAGAAGAAAAGTAGTAATATTTCATCTCAGTATGAACTTGGACTTTTAAACTGAGCACTGTTTGTCCATGTAGTATCAATTGGCTTCCAAAGCAACAACCAGCCAGATGTCCATTAAAAGTGACAAACCAGACTTCTGCACTGTTACTGAAGGAATCAAATGTATCCCTAAAGCCAAAAACCTTTTTCTGCCTTTCCAGATAGTTCACGGATATCTGTACCTATCAACAGGGTTCAAAAACGTATGTATTGCATATAGGTGAAAGGAAAAATAGTTGGTGCAATTTTAATGGAACTTGTCAATATTATTCTAGTTACAGCTTTTGGAATTTTCTTTTAGTATTAACATGAAAGTGTGGGAGCATTTGATTTGCTTTGGGTTGAAATTTGGCTCTTAGAATGGCTCTGCTCTTCAACTACCTTAATCTTAAAATAACATAAGAGTTCAATGACGTTAACTGATTTCACAGAATAAAGCTAAATTATTTGCTGGAAGGGATTATCACCTAGCATCCCTAGTCTGTGATGTGACTACCTTTTCCCACTCAGTTCTGTGACCGTTTTTGTCATTTAAAAAAAAGTAATCCCTTCTGGGGAGGTAAAAACCCAACCTCTGTACATAGTTTGCAGTGTTGGCTTTACATGTTTTAAGTAGGTGAAAGTGTGAATTTGAAAGGATGAACACAAGAGTGGATAGAAGGCTGTAGGTAGTGAGTACTGACTCTAGTCGAAAACATATTCAGATGATTATAGTTAACAAATTATTTAAGGTATGGGGTTTTTTTTGTCTTCCATTAGGCCAAATATTGGCTATTGCATCGGTCCTTTTGGGGTAAATGTATTGATGATTTTGAGTAGTTTAGGAGTTATGCATATGAGGCAATGTAAGCTCTTATCTTTAAACTCTGAAAAGTACTAGTTCAACCTGTCCTACTTACAGCTGTAGTAGTGGTGAGATACTTAGAGGTAGTTGCTTCAAGCAGGCTTAGAGATAATTCTGGTAAATATATTCTAAGTACAAAGTTTGAGAGGTGTATTGTAAATAATGTAGAACTGTTTAGTGTTTATCTTATCTCATGCTGTAGCACTTATAAAAAATGGGGGGAATGTATGGAAACTTTATGACCCTTAGGGACCATCAGCAAGTCTATCGATTGTGATTAGTCAAGTTTGCTTTAGTTTAAAGCTATTGCCCCATTGTTATTCGGTGTATGAGTTTTCTGTAGGTATGTGAAACTTTAGTAGGACTGAGAGGAACTAAAGGGTTAGTAGTGACGTGTGAAAGAGGAGAGGCTGTATGTTGTTCAGTGATGGTCAAAAATTCTGTACATGTTGATGTTGAGGTAATGTCCTATGTAATCCCTGCATAGCAGAGATGGAAGCAGTGTTACCTAGCTAGTTGCAGCAAGTTAGTCTTTAACAAGCAGTAAGCATATTCACCATCATATTCACCATAGGGGCCAATATCCTTGCAAATGTGGATACAGTCAAAGCAAATACAATAGTTATCGGTTGCAGCAGTAGTAGATATGTTTTTCTCTTTTCCTAGATAAGACACACAGAGCTAGCCTGTAATGGACACATGCTGAAATTTTATTTCGTGTTACAAAGCAACTGCTTCAGGCCACATTGTTTTTTCTGTTGGACTTGGCCTAATATTGTACATCCAATTGTGGCTCGCTTAGACCAGAATTCTTGTTAACGTATTTCTCAGTAAATCATATTTCCTTTTATTAGATGAGCTGAATTAGATCACAGAAATTTAAATTATTTTGTTTTCCCTTCAAAGTGCTTATAGATGAGTTGGAAGGCAAGATAAAAAGTCATTTGTTGTCACCATCACTTAAAATAGCCACTTAGGCTTTTAAACCTATCTTGTTTCTGTAGGCTGCTTCCTTGCCTGGATACGTGGGGAAAATCAAAAACATTATTTCATTTTTTTTGCAAACATCCTAATGTATGGTGGGCAAGTTTATAATTTTTTATTTTTTTTTTGGTATGGAATAAAGGAAAAGATCTGGGGGTGATGGTTTACCTCTCCACATCCTCCATTAGCACAGTGAATTCCATATGTGGGTTGTAATGGGTGACAGCTGTTTCATCAAGAGCTGCTCTGTGTTTGTGAGAAGCAGTGTTTGCTCTGCAGTCTCTTTAGAACAGGGCCTGACATATCTTGTAATGTGTTTATGCTGTGCCTGACATAATAGGATCCAGATCTTTGACTGGGGATGTGGACGGTTGTACAAAACAAATAATAATTACCCCAAATGTTGAAAAAGTGCCATTATTTAAGGCTGCTGGAGATCAATAAACAATTCATGGCCATAACCATATCAACCTTCTCTTTCAAATGTGAATGTTTGTCTGTTAGGCACTCTGCTATATATAAGTATATTTTGCTGATCATTAAGGGTGTGCTGTTCATACTAGGGGACTTGGATGCCCAGTTTAGAGCCCTAATTAGAATCTATGCAGAGTTACTCTTTACAACCTCTTTACCTTCATCCTGGTATAGCTTAATAATTTATCAGTTTTAAACAGAAAAAAAGTTTCCTGTTTCCCAGTAATCTGATTTGCCACTTTCCAGTTGAAAACTGGGTAAACTGTTTGGCTTGCTACTGAAGAAGGCTATTTTATGCGTAATACCATGCTCACAACTGGTATTTGAGTTATTTGCAGGTGGGATGGTACAAAGGGGCTGGATTTTAGCCTTATGTGGCTAGGAGGGAATTTATCTGTCATAAAGGAGATAAACTAGTTCCAATAATACTTGAGAGACTAGCTACTTCATGCTAGAAATGAATTTCTAAAGGTTTCTGTGATAGAGGAATTAGCAAAGTTCTGCTACATCAGCTTCCTCAACACAGTTTATCTGTCTGGAGGCCAATGTAATTATTGGAGATTTCTGCTCCCTCTTTCAATGGGAAGTTGATTCAGGAGAACATCTAGTCCTACTCTGATATGTGATAGCATAAATGGACAAAACAAATCAAAAGCCAAAACCATAACTGCCCAGGTGGCCTGTCTTGAAGGTAGCCCAGAAGATTTCAGGTAAAGATTTTTAGGATGAGCTTTTTGTGATGTGTACAAGTCTGTACACATCAGTCAGTCATTTATATTATGTAGGAGCCAATCAAAATAATGTCCTATTGATGTGGTGAAACATAAATCCTGTATGACAGATGGGGGTCAATGGTAGAGGCAGATTAAGGATGGGATTCATCTCACTTAACTTTAAATACCCTCAGAAGGTGATTCACTTGACCTATCTTAGGCATCTGTCTTGGTGAGACAGTCTGCTCTCTAAAGGAATCTGTTCCTTTCCAGTGACTGTAAAATGTCTGGGATCACTAGATGAGACTTAATCAGCTAATTTTTAGACACCTGACATGGGACACTTGAGTCCTAAGTGATGTGCCTAAGGTCTTACTGGGGAGTGTGTGGCAAGGCTGAAAATTGAACCCAGGTTTTCTGAATCTGAATTAATAGTGATAATCACAATACCATCTTTTCTATGAAGAGGATAATTGGATCTGCGTCTAAAACTAGTGTGTGGTGACTGCTTAAAATTGCTTTTAACACTTGCAAATAAAAGTAATCAGTCCAAAGCAAGGTGGTAGTATATTTGGAAGTACCCAGTTAAAATCCAGCTCAAATTATTCATTTTACTGCAGTTATTTGATTAACAGGAATATGTCAAGCTCAGTAGTGCAGTAACTGAGATTAGGTTCAAAAAGAAGACTTGGAGATAAATGTTTTGCTGTATAGAAGAGCAATTCTGTCTGCAGCATCTGTACAGTCAGGAAAGAATAAATTATATTTTTGAGTTCTTAATAGTAATGAAAACTTTACTATCAGTTCCACAGGAAGATGGACATCTTGTCAGTAAAACTGTAAATAAAGGTCCATTGTATTGGAGGTGACGATATTTTATTCATGGTCATGGGAGGTTTGTTGAAGTTGGTCTTGTCCAATCTGTGCTGATGAAACAGGGGTTGCGTGAAAGGAGACACATTACTGTGAATCATGACAGTTAAGAGATAATGTTTTCTGAAACCTGAATACTAAAGCTGGTAGGAGACTCCTCTTGGCTTTGCCAGGCCTTGCATCTTGCCTGGAGTGTGTAGCATCAAGCAGCTCTGCACAAATGGTAACGGGTGGAAATAATCATGCTTGGCAAAATATGAGAAGGTTTGTATTGCCTCTCCTCTGGTCAGCAAAGCTGTCTGACAAGAGAAGAAAAGCAGCAGCATGGGTGTTGCTAGAGTGTGTTTTCCCCCTCTGAACTGCAGTAAGTTTTGCACCTGAACAGGCACAGTGCTTTTGGGGCTTAGCTTGGGTCTTCCTTGCTTGTCTCCCTGCATACCGCCCCCCTTACACCTTAACATACTATAAGGCTATGGTTTTGGTATGGTTTGTGACTGAGATGAAATGTTTTCTGTAGTGCACAATCTGTTTAAATAGCTTTGTGTAATTTGTACGTAGAAATCTGCTCAGATGATCCTAGTAATACGTGACCCCCTTAAATTCATGGCATCACATCTCTCTGTGTGGGAATACACTGTGATGTTAAAGCTTCAGAGTGTTAAATATTTATTTTTTTCAGTGAAGTGCTGTGGAAAAAAAAAAGCAGGGGAAAAAATCTGCTTTATTAATATAAAAGAGAAGCTGGTGATCTGGAGAATAAAATAGGACGTATATTTTAAGCTTATGTAATTTCTTCCTCTAAAAATTGGGAATTAGCTATTGGTTTCACAGTACTGTGTATAGTAGAAGTAGTATCTTCATATTAAGCCTAAAGTAAGGTTAGAATGGTCTAGAAAGAAAAATCCAGTACTCTGAAAAATTATATCACAGCCAAATGGTTGTCTTGTTGTCATCTTTGGTCATGAGAATTTTTCATTCCTTTCTATCCTCCTCTGAGTTAGCAGCCAAACATGGTCTTTTTATAGCTAAATGAACCTTTATAAGCTAGACATTGACTATATATAAATGCAAAACAGTACATCTAAAATCTGTCATGCTGTCAGAGTACAACTGTTTTCTCTACAAATATGGAAATTGTCACTTATCTGCATTCTCTTCCTGCCCTACTTTCCCCCTCTGTATGTTGATATTCACCCATGTGAAAGAGGCCAATTATACTTTGGCCATTGTATAAATAATGCAGAAGTTGTCAGCAGCAGAGGAAAATTTGTATTAGAAAACTGAGGAAGTAAATAAGGAAATAAAACCACCTTTTAATGAGGACCGTGATCTCTATTTCTACATCACTTCATGTTAAAAAAAGCATTTATAAAAAAAAGCTTGTAGCAGTTACAATTATTTTTCTGAGGACTGGCTTTAATAATAAAATCAATAATAATCTTCTATCAGAATATTTTGTTCTGCAGTGTTTTCCCTTTTGCTTTTTTTTCCCCAGGACCTCCTGGGAGCAGGCACTGGGTCTTTCCCCTCAGCCAGGAGAGGTGCTGAGCAGCACCTGAGCTGGAAGGGATGCCCTGGGATCACAACAAGGCTCAAAGGGAGTCTGCCTCTCTTCCCCCTGGCCTTTGAAAAACATTTGGAAAAATACAGTGCAATCTGGAGTCAGGCTACCTTGAAAGGAAATTAATTAGGCTCATTAAAGGTGGGGTCCCAAACTTCAGAGCAGCTGGGACTGGCTTTTGGTAGCTGTTGGCAGTAGGGCCCAGGTGCTGGCTGTTGCACAGGCAGACTTGGAGTTGCTGTAAAGCTGGCCAAGCTAAATAGCACCTTCTTAGTGTGGCTTCTTGATGGCTGCCTCTTCTGGGAGGTGGTCAAAATGTGATTCCTGACGATGTACAGAATTTGTTTAACTTCTTGTCTTCCTCCTCCAACTACTGTTTCTCTTGAGTATTATTCTGAGAGAGAGAGGATGCTATGGTCTCAAATTTAGTTGTATCTCAGCAGCTGCTCAGAGTCTTGCTGACCTGACAGCAGTCTTGAGCAAAACTTGCTAGGCTGCATGTCTGTTGGGTCTGCAGTGCCTCTGACTGGGGTATCAACAGCAGATGAGTGATGTACTAGCCCTTGCCTTTCATAACTGACTCTGTTTTCCAATAGTGATGCTCTTAGTGGGGTTGTTGAAAAGGATACTTACCAGAGGAGATCAAGAAAAGCCTGCATCTTTGAGGCTTAAAACAGGAGTAATAAGGAGGTAAGCAAATATCTCCTATGTCTTTGATCAGGCAGCTGAAATTTTCCTCATTATCTTTATTCTTTTGTGATTGAGCTGTTTGTTTCCAGATGGCTCCTATGCACGTGAGGGACAGGGGCACATACGGCCTGATCTGTTCAGTTGCAGGCCTCTTGTCAAATGCAGCCCAAGGCGCTGGGCATGATGGCCTGTTCAGAGCAGTTTGGTGGCCCATATTGTAGCAATTATTCTGGTGCTTCCATTTCCAGATATGAAAGCTTTGAAGCAGCAGCCTTTTGTGGGAGGAAAAGATTTCAAGGTTCAGAAACTGAAATGCAAAACTCTATCCACCGATCACCTTTCTAATGAAACTGAATTTATCAACGTTTCTAAAGGTGACTGCAGTAGCAAAAGATTTTGAACTTCTTTGTTCTAGGTGTTAGTTTCAGTAAACTATTTCTTTTCTCTTCTGCTATAGCAGCGTTCTTCTTAGTGTAACATCGGGTATGTCAGGTGAAATATGTAAATAGTCATGATTTTTTTTTCATTTTTGTCAAAAGTCACCACCAGAGAAGAGAGGTGATATGTGAAAATACCAAGTCAGCACTGTGTATTTAAGGGTACAATGTCACTCTTGCAGAGACCTTAAACAACACTTGTTCTTCTTTCAGAACACCCCAATATGATTCTTGGATTGGTTTTATCTATGGATGTGTTAGGATTTGAACAGAGTAGTCATTTTCCCCACACTTTTCTTCCCTTACACATTCCTTTCTCTCCCATACTTTTGTGAAAACTGTGAGGGTTGAAGGATGAGGCATGATTAAACACAGGTTGTCTGCAATAAGCTCTGGTTAGGAGGCAAATAGCACTTAACATACTGGAAGGGCTAAAGAGGTGTCGTATATAATAAAAAAATAACCATCATTAATCCAATAGGCAAGGTGTTTAGATATCACCTATTGACTCTGTTTCTGTGGTTAATCAACTGTTCTTCAGTGACTAAAGTCTGGATTTCTGAGTGTTCGTTTTTTGTTCTCCCAGAAAGTGTGGTGGTACTTGCTGGGTAAACCCTGAGGTCCCTATGGTAAGGCACTCATCCTAGCCAGTACTCTGTGCATGAGTCTCTGAGCATCTGGATATCCCTCTGAAGTTAAAGTAATCTGTACAAGTGAAATTGTACTCATATTAAAAAAACAAACAAAAAAACCCCAAAAAAACCCACAGCTGAACAACTTTGAAGTAAAAGCATGAGGTACTGCTATCAAATGCCTCCTGTGTGTACACTTACTTTTGCTGGGAGGAAGCCTTTCACCGTACCAGATTATTTTTGTAAGAGGCTCATCAGACAACACATTATTGATATGTCTGCTTGCGAAGGTATACCAGAGAGATTAAGAGAATTCTATAAAATATTTCAAATAGCTTATGAAAAGGGCATAATTTTCTGTTTTGTTTTTACAGTAACTTTTTAAAACTCCTGTTGCACTTGAAGAGATACTGCTTTAGACTAAGCAATGCTGTTCAACCCTAGTAATTTGTATTATGGTTTATTAGGAAATGTGTGGTCTTCTGAAACCTTATTCACCTGGTCATTATTGCAGCAAAATTTTTATTTTGAGACTTTTGTGTGCTTTAAATTTCCTTAAGTTTGTTTAGAAACTTTCACCTGGAAATCAAAGTTGTTTTCACCTCCGCTGTATTATAGCAGTGTTTAAAAATAACTAAGTGTGTAAATTCAGATGGGTATCACATCAAATATCTGCCAGAGGAAGTGGAAGTCCCATGTGGAAGACATTATAATTGGTCACATGATCTAAACACTTCAGAGAATACCAGGTTTTTTTCAGACCCCTTAGTACTGGATACTAGTAAAATAAAGCATTAGAAGTAAATTTCTGTTGCTGAAGTGGCTTTAGTTTCTGTTCAGCAGCAGAAAACCAGTCATTACTCAAATCACTTGGTGACATTGAACACTTTAGACATACCAATCTTTGTCAAAATGAAAAGTCATTTTTAATTCTATGTGTTATAAAAAAGAATATAACCCACTAAATTGTTCTTTTCCATACTTTGCATTGTACAAACTAGAGTTCACTAAAACTTCCAAATTGCAATTATGCAAGTAATTGGGCCTTAAGATTACTATCCTTATTGTGGAGCAGAATGTCTTAATACTTGCTATTGACAACTGAACAAAAACTAGGTGTACTAGAAGTTCATACTTTAAGAATGTCAAGATAGGTGTTTTTTCCTCTGCTTTTTTCATATTTTGACTTTCTGAGCTGATTTTGGAGTAGCATTCATAGAAGTAGTAATTGATGGGGCTGGGGGCCAGATTCAAGCTGCAAGAGAAACTTGGAGCCATATAGAAACCTGACAGAAAATATTATTTCCAATTTTTACATGGAAAATTTTCACTACTGTTTCATTAGATTATAATTTTTTTGGAAGAAAAAATCAATTATGCTGACAATAGCAATAATCACATTTAATGTAAGGGGTTCAAAGGTTACTTTCCCACAAAGAAGAGAAGAAAAAACTGCCCAGGAGTTCGCTTCCATGGTAGAAGATAGTGGCATATCATTCTATTCAATTTTAGGTTGTGCTTCATTGCTTTTGAAATAGATCTACTTGGGACATGTGCCCAGACTCAAGATGTGGTCAATGTGCTACGATGATTATTTTGTTGCTGAAGAGCTTTTTTTGCTAGAGAAAGAATTATCTAAGACAGATGCTACTGTGACAAACAGCTTGATACTTTCTATAGTAGATGCTGAAAAGTTTAATATAGTAAGAATGTAACAATGTCGCTACTGTAGATCTTATCAATCTTGACCATTTTAAGCATATGCTTGACAGAGAATCTCCCTAAGTTTTTTCGGGTGAATGGCAAAACCGAATAGCTAATTATTATTACTCTTTATGCAGGCCAGGATTTGTAAATGACTGGTTCTATCAGCAGTGCCCAGCTTGAAGCGCATTTGGAAGTGCCTTGTTTTCAGCATGTGCTGGCTATGCATCCTGCTAAAATCAGGCTTTATCCACACTTGACCCCAAGGCAAGTTTCATTTGTATGTTGGAGAAACTATGAGACAGAGGCAGTTTGAGCACGTGACTGATAAGACACTAGAAAAAGTGGCCTGGTGGAAAGCCTGATCCTGTGTTTTAGCCCTATCTTCCCCATCCAGGATGTCCTGGGTACTGGTCAGATGCATCCCATGTAAGGGCTTTGAGATAAGCATAGCTGTGTTGTGTAACATCTGATTAA
Source organism: Pterocles gutturalis (assembly GCF_000699245.1). Classification (NCBI taxonomy): domain Eukaryota; kingdom Metazoa; phylum Chordata; class Aves; order Pterocliformes; family Pteroclidae; genus Pterocles; species Pterocles gutturalis. Next base: position 15,972 of record NW_010121985.1, read on the forward strand.
TAGATAAAATGCACTTTGCTAGACCAGGATAATGGCTTTTAGGAGTTCTTTCAAGTTGGCACGGAGCCCTTAGTCTTGGTACCAACTGAGTAGACGCGTATGAAAGTATTGCTATAAATTTTGGTCTGTCCTTGGTGTCACCTGACTTAATAATCTTAAAGGTGGCTGTCTAATCCAAGCTGTTAAGGGTGACTTTCTATCAGTAAAAGACAGAAGAAGGGATCCTTCATTGTTGGCATTTTAGGATGAGGAATCATCCTTTAATGCTGGAACTCTTTCACTGTTGTCTACAGTGGCAGCCAAAGTAGCTGCCATTGGTCTAGGACGATGCACTGTCTGCATCAAAAAGATTCATTAATTCTCAGCATTTTAGGGGGAAAAAGTTAAATGGAATTTTCAGTCTTCATTTAGGTAAACACTTTTTTCAAGCATTTTTCTAATCTATCTGTGAAAACAAGTAGATGGTATCAGCTTCTGTTCAGCAAGAAGAGTTCTTTGAGGGTAATTTTCATGATAAAAGGCTTTGTGGAGAGTAGTACTTAAAGTATAAACAGGTAGAGAAATTAAGGCAGTCGGGTACTTTTTTCCTAATTTACATGTATGTGTTGATTTTCGGTTTTATGATATGCATGTTGCTCATTTTTTTATGCTTCTTGGACTTCGGATATAGTGTCTTAAAACACTGTACTGCACATGGCTTTAACTACTGAATAAGGAAAACATCAAATTAATTAGTTTTAATCAGTACTAGTTGTAGTGTGACCATTCTACTGTACCTGATTTTTTCTAATCTAATCAATCTTCCAAACTTTAGTGTGTTTTACTTTGCTTTGTCTGATCATAGCTTGGAAACTTTTTTATGCACAGTGGCTTAAAAAAAAAAAAATGAAATAAGTGGATTTCTGCTTGTTCTCTGTCCCAGAACACTATTGAATAAAGATGAAAAACATGTAACCTGATCACAAAGTAAGTATTATGGACATGTGTCTTGTGTCCATGTAATTTGGTCTTTGTTAGTACTTGTAGCTAATATGTACTCTAATTAGTATTCAGGTACAGATTTTCATATGTTATTTTGGTTCTGCAAACATGAATGAATTTTTAAGTCTCCTAAGGAACAAATAAACCACAAACTGCGTGGTGACATAAAATGTTACTAAGAGGTTTCTGCTGAGTACCTTTCAGTGTCTTGCTGTTTAGATGATCACTTAATGGGATCTAGAGAGACCAGCCATTAAACATTTTTTCTTAAGGTCTTGGAAGCAGGGTATCTATTGGTGCACCAAAACAGACTTCTGAAAATTGTATAAAATCTCAGCAGAAATCTTTCGTTCACCCTTCTTCTCTTTCTCTGACTACATATATGTTACTGTGAATCCCACATACCTAGGTAATACTGTTACTGCTTTAGCTGAGTTGGATGTGCACACATGACTACGTAGATCTATGTACATTATACATTAGTATTGCACAACTTGCATGTGTCTGCCAATAATACTGCTTTTAGCCTGGCATGGTTGTGTTTTTTTTTTCTGGCCCTGGGCATGTCTTTGCTATTCTTAGGACCCCGTGCCTTCCCTCATATTCTCTGTCACTCTGTATTTGCAGAAGAGAACTTGGAGATGCTAAATAAATCTCATTTAGCCAGGATACTTCAGGAGTGTCCTTGAGGTATTGTCTTGGGTACCTATACTTTTAAGCATTATACATGTAAACAGCCTCTCCAGTTCTTCAGAGCTTAGCCTTTGATTATAAAGTTTTTATGGATGTTCAGACTTGAGGGTGAGTATGGAACTATGTGTATGTAAATATGTGTGAAAATACTGGATATTTTCTGTCCTTAAGAATAGTGTCAACATGTGGAATTGTTCTGTTCGAATTACATGTATGAACTGTCCATCGGTTAAGTTAGAACAAGAAGGCTAGAATAACTAATGCTTTAGAGCTGCTAAATTAATTTTTATGCAAATTTTTTAAGAAAACACAATAAAATGACATGTAAAGAACCAACTACAAAGCCTAAAGATGGATGTTCATAATGCCAGTGTCAAGCACCAAAAAAAAAAGAAGCAGCCTGTGAAGACTTATCCCCTGTCACTTGCTGTTTTTTTCCCACACACAGATTTCCAAGCTCTTTTCCACATCAACATATGCTGAAACCTTTTTTGGACAACTTTGGAGCTTTGGGGGAGGAGGGTCAGATCTCAAGTGGGAGAATACTATAAAATTTCAAGGAATAATGTGCAACAAACCTTCATTCCCCATATGGTCCCCAGACAAAGTAAGTTGTTAGGCTTTTGTTCCTACTGGTAGTAAGCAGACATTAGAAAATAGTTCCAGAGACTTAAGTGATAACTTCATTAATAGTGAAAGTTAATACCTCATGGTACTCAAAGATATTAAAAAAACCCAGACAGCCAACTTTTTCTGTTTCTTTTTTTGACCTGCCCCTAACAGGACCTTGGTCCCTGGCAACATAGTAAACAATAAAATTGTAAATTGTTTGGGCAATTGATGGCTGGAGTGGTGGTTGGTTGTTTAACCTTGAGCTGAGGTTACTTAGTCCTGTGTCCTTGAAGAATCTTAAACACTGTGATGCTGAAAAATCATAATCATCTTGCTGTTATGTACTTGTCACCTAGTATGGAATTTAGAAACTTGGCAAAGGAACCCTAACTCCATATACAGCGAGTTGGGCATCTCAGAACAGGTTTTCCAGAAGCTGGAATGGTAATTCTTAATGCTGCGAAGTGCTATAAAGACCCTTCTGTCTTGGTGTTACCACCAAGCTCCTATCTTTGGGCTGCCTGCAACTGTCCTTGATGACTTGGATTTCAGCAGCCCTGAGCCCTCTTCTGAAAATAAGCATGCATGTATAATTTCCATAAAGATACCTTTGTCTGCTTTTTTTCCTTAAGGTAGGAAAAGATAGTGGTGAATATTCCTGATACAGTGATCTGTTCTTTCACGTCAGTCCTTTCCCACAATGAGTTCAGAATGAAGATACTTGGCTTTCCAGTCTTGTTCTTAGGACTGTTTCTTTATGTTTTTAAAACACTGGACAAAATACATAAGTGCTCACTATTTCTTTCGTTATTAATTAAAATGGGAGATAGATTCCTTTTACTTCCTCATCTGACTTTTTAGATTAAAAATGTTGCCTACAGGTAAGCACTGCAGATGCTCAAAGCCTCCCCCTAGTATACCCTCAGGAGGTAGATAGGTAAATAAATGCTTAGCATCCGGTATCACAAGGGAGTAGGAATGCCAGAAGACAAACCTTGGCAAACAGAAGCAGTTTTGATGTATTCAGAAATTTTGACGGCTGTAGAGCTTAACTGAAAGATGTAGATGGCAAACACTTTGGTAAGGAGATTGGGAATTGTGTTGCTGACCTGTCATCAATTTCTGAAGTGGTCATATGCAAAGTTAGAAATTCTCTGTGGCCTTAAGGATATTTTAATGAAGAAACCAAAAGACATTAGTTTTGCAAGCTAGCAAAAAGGATCTGTTGTGCATGTTTGTTCTCGTAAAGAATAGATCTCAGTAGAAGTTTAGTATCCTTAAGACTTGGCAGTTTCTGCATGTAGACCAAAGAAGAGAGCTGTCAGAAACTTATTGAAGAAGGCTGAAGTAAATTGAACTGGGATTTAAGATGAACTTTTGGAACTAGTATGTGAATAAGAAAGGGCTGAGTTAAATATATTCCCTGTCTTCTCTTCAGGAAGAAGTGCATTACAAGTCTACATTTATTTTATTAAAACTTGGAAGTCAATGTAAGTCTATCGAATAGTATGCAAAGAAAAAGTGTTTAAAACAGTGGAATATCATAATTTACAAGTCAGTAGTTCTGGTGACATACATTGTTTCTTGTCACGTTGCTCATAATTTGGGATGTTCGATACCTAGCCTCGCTGTCTTGTTTTTATGAGCTACTTAAACCCTACATATTTAATGAATCTCTCTAGACCATGCACTAGAAGGAAGCCTTTTTAATGTACCTGAGACTTATGTAATATGAAAGAAGTTGAAAAATTGTTTAGATCAGCCATGTTAGAATGCAAGTTCACAAATTTAACTTTATAAAGGCAGAATATTATTGGTGTAAGACTATCAGTTTCTAAAAAAGGCTCATTTAACAAATATGTGATTTTGACTTTGTACCTCAGTTTCTTGCTATAATGAATTTGCTCTGTGCAGTTTTTTTTCTAGGAAAATTTCACAAAATTAGGTGAATATTGGGAATAGCATTAGTGTGGATGCTCAAGGGAGTTAATGTTGGCTAATGCTGTAGTAGAAAGGGAAACTAAAAATGGTGATCAGAAACAAACCTGAAACATTGTAAAAGGGAGGAATGAAGACATGTAAAAGTAATTAAGTATCATAGTAGTTGATAGCATTGCTTAAAAGGATGGTGTAGTTTTCAAGTTGAGTAAAAACCAGTATTACATGTGAACAGATCAATAAAGGAACCACAAAGCTGAGGAGCACAGGTTTAAAATCTAGGTATTCCAGAGTGGCATCTATCTGAGCCAGCACTCAGGCTGCTCACGACTATGGGAACATGGGGGGGCCTTGAGAATGGGATACAACAGGTGTACTATATACTGATTGAGCGAGGAAATGGGCATGTGATGTGACAACCAGGAGCACAGTGTTCCCTAAGGGTACCAGTCAGCAGGGATGTAAAGCTATGGTACTGTAAGCCTTGTTACGCAGAAATGTAGGTGAAGTGACAACACTGAAACAGTTTGTGTTTTTTTGTTTTGTTTTGTTTTTTTTTTCCCCTGCATGAAAGGAAGGATCCTGGCACAGCCTTACATTGTGGGTTAGTTTTGTGATGTGGGCATAATTGTAAAGACATCTGAAACTTTTAAAATTTATCATTCTGTCTTTGGGAAGAACAATCCCAACTGACTAACCCAAACAGCATTTGTAGTTTTAGTGAGACTTTGATGGATAGTTTAAACAATTTTATAAAATTTATAACTCTCTTGTAATAAGCATAGACATTACTCATGCTTATGTCATTGATCTGTTCTTTTTAATGCTTTATCGTTAATGATGTGTTTCTCATTACTTCCAGAACTTAGCTGTGTGTAGGAGCATGTGTTGAGCATCATGGAGAAAGCTGAGCTGATTTTTTGTGAGTTCCTTAGCTACTTTAAGAGTATATCTCATAGGTATTAAAAAATTATGGATTAGACCTGAAATATGAAATGGGCAGGAAATTTTGTTTTACAAATTACTCTAAATGTTTGTCTGCTTTTTGATTTGGAGACTCAAAACCCTATTATGTGATGAGAAGTCACGTAGTCATAATTCATGGAGCTGAAGTGTTTCAGGGAGAAAGACCCCAACTAAGTATTACGATTGCCATGTTGTAGTTGTAATGTGAAATATATGTAAAATAAGATCATTTGGAAATGTAGAAATAAAGCCAATGCATGCTTTTGCTAATCCAAAATCTGAGTGGAAGAAATAAAACTGAATTAATTTTTTTGGACTAGCCAGCTGTTCTTCCTGCCCACTACTCTAGTGGCATACGGCTCTGAGGTATATGGCCAAAATACGTCACATGAGTTTGAGCTAAACCAAATTCAATTCATAGCAGCCACTGTATATGCTGTTCACTCCCACAATTGCATATTGATCTGTTTGTGATTCTAATGCTCAGTAATGACTTCATGCTTCTGTTCCTGCCACCTACACCCTGGCAGACGTGGTGTTGCATCTGGGCTCATAAAAAAAGGCTGCCACCCAATTTCTTTTTCTTTATATGATAGGTTCAAATTGAATAACAACTCCTACAAGCTTAATATATTGCAAGTGATAATTGCTTATTCAAGTAAAAGCTGTATCCAATTGTTCTGGTGGGGTTGTGTATAGAACTGGCATTGGGCTGTAGCTACTTCTTAGCATTTATTGATTCAGAAGTCTTTGCTGTGATCTATCAATTAATAAAAGTTGAAATAGTTACTGTAAAATGAGTAAGTTCATTAAAATAAGTATAGTGTTAGTAATAATTTGGAAGTATTTCCAGTAAACATGTCCAGCAAGGCTGAATTCAGTTACTTCTCTCCATGAATTCAATGGCAAAGCAACGAGAAACATACCCAGAGTCTGGGAGCTATGTCCCACCAAAATAAGTAATAGCCACTCTGTCTTGCCATTCATATATTAGTTATATCGGGATCTGATCATGACTTTTCACAACAGTTCAACTTGACTAGTGAGCCTTGGATATGGAAATTTGTATCCCATTTCTCCCAAGCTTGTGCTTTCCCTGCAGCTGCCCAGCCAGTGTGCAGAGGGAGACTGTCCCCTTGCTCATCTTCAGGTGATGGCACCAACATGGAGGCAGATGCCATTCTTGGAGATGAGAAGTTGTAGGGAAGAAGTGAAATGCCTGGTCAAAGGCATTACGACTTAGAGCAGCGAATGTGAGTCGCGGAAATAGGAAGGAAAAGAGATCTGGGAGCAAGTGATGGAAAGGAAGGGATGGAGGCACTAGTCTGCTTTATTTACTGCACAGTTTCCTATTACTGCAGTAAATGAAGCTGGGATTCTACTGACGGTCTCCTTCACTACGTAACCCAAATTAGTCCCCAGAGCATCCTATGCACTAAATGAAGCAGGATGATGTGGAGAAAAACAGTAGAGCCTTAAAAAAAAATTAAAGACTGTGTTGCACTAGGGGGCTGAATTAACTTTGCACTGGCAATCTCACTTCGGGCTTTTCTTAACTTTAGTGTACTTATCTTAGCAACCGTAGCATTATTTCAATCTAAGTTTGGGGGAGAAGAGGGTTGTGATAAATATAGACAAAATTTATGCCCAACTGTAGAGTATGCAGGAAACATTCAACCTGCTGTATTCTTTCTGACCTCATTGTGTCATTGATTTGAGGAGAAGATTTGCCTACCATTTAATCATTTTGCTTTCAAAATACTATGAAAAGAGAAAACTTGCAGACAAATCTAGGAAGGGGATTTGTTAAAGAGGGAATTGTGGAAGGGAGATACTTGTAAAATAGCTGTTACAGTCACCGTGAAAACGATTTATAAATCCTAGCACATCTCTTCAACAGCTTTGTCTGTATTATGTAAATAGCTATTGCTTCCAGGTGTGTTGACCCACCTTATCAGTCTGAAAGTGAGCACTCTGTGAATTATTTAATAGTTGGATTACAAATATTAATCATAAAAAGGACTGAAGCATATTCTTAGAACACTTTTTGAATCTGGAGCTTTGTTTGCAGGTTTCTTAATGCATTCTGGGACTGTAGCTAATAGGTGTGCATGAAGAAAAACATTTCACTCTGCAGCCTTTTCCATCCATGTTTTTAGGGTTGCCAGAAATCCTATCTGTCAGCTAAAATGATGTTAAAGTTCTACACTGCTCTAATACAAATATGACAGAGAACAGGATTAGCAGAAGCTGTTCAAATGTGATAAAATAAATGAATAAAAATGAGTTGAAGAGGAAAGCGTGATATTAGTGGAACATGACCCAATTATATATGTAAAAATATACTCAACAAAATAGGTCAGAAATACTTGACTAGATGCATTTACATACTGGTTTGAATGTGGAGTCTCTCCATAGCCATAGTAGTATTATATAAGATTTTATATCTGTCTATATTTATCCATAATGAACTCCCATAAATATATGTAATTGAAGCCAGATACTGCAGTCTGACTCTTTTCTAGAATATGAAACTACATAAACCAGGACTTCAGGTTCCTGCATTGATGCAGACTTCATATAATTTCCTCTTTCTCTTCCACAACTCTTGACAATAACATTTCAGTGGATAATTTATATAAATTGAGAAAATAAATTTGTTGATCTTGAAAGACCTGGAGTGCAACCAAAAGAAAAAAACCAAGTTCTTCCAATAATGAAGTTTCCCAGAAACAAGCTTTAATAGTACTTCCTGATTAATAAAACAATCTCAGAGGTAGGAGTAGCTTCCTAAACAGTAGTTGAAAGTAACTCTTAACTCTCAAATTGTATTGTGAATTTTTTTATACTGAAGAGATGTTAAATTAGTCTGATAATTTAAAGGAGCAACATACACAGATTACAATTTGATGTTGCTATCCAGGTCTCCTGCTGATATTAAGATATATTACAGTTGGCTGCTCTTTTTTCTCTGATGATAGTAAAGGAGATATCTGATGTGGACTGTAAAAGAGAATTACGTTCAGATCAGATATAGCTATTTATTTTTGGTTCCTTTATTTTCTTATCATGTGAATGACCCATCTTTATGTTGATTAGAAAAGTCTAATTTTTGTAATCTTAAAATATCTTTAAATATTTTTAGGTAACCAGGACTATTGCCATTAATTGAAGAACATGGTAAGTTAGAAATTTATAGGGCATTTGCTGGGATTTGTTTTCAAATCTGGGCTTCTTTTTTTTGTTCTATAAATAGAAGTAGTCTGAAGATCACTGTCTTTAAAATAGCTGTTGAACTTAGAATTAGTTGAACAAGCAAGTGACCTTTTAGGTTATTATGAAGCTAGTTGAAAAATGGTTTTTAAATCTTGCTTTATCTTTCTTTAGCTAAAGAAAGCTCACAATTAGAGCTGGTTAACCCTTTCCTCAAGGAAGGTGAGGGCAAACACGATAGGAATGAACACAAGAGAACAGTAGGGAGAAGGAAATTTATTCTGTCAGTCTGCTAAAAGGCTGAGTGACATGGATTGCTTTTATAGGTAAGACTTCTTCTAATGTAAGGAGGCTTTAAAATAGTAGTAGTAAATTCCTGTTTCCTGTATTATGAGTTCTATCTGAAACATTCAGAAGAATGTACTTCATTGTTTTATGGATGACTGTTTAGAATAACTAGCTATACCTAAGAAACCAGACATATATTTGAAATGGGTTTTTCATAGCTTCATTCTGAGTTGGTGTAATTGGAAATAATTTACCAAATGGTACAAATCTATAGGAATTCATTGTCTTAACCTGTGGAAGTCCAGATACTGGTAGCAAATGGTCTTTTTCTCTTGTAAATTTAGTTGACTATAAATAATTTATAGCAGACAGAGGTAATATATTCTTAATAGACATCACACCCAATTTATGAAATGTATGTTTTAGAAGTTACTTCCTCCAGATGTACCAGTATTGTTATGTACTTGTAATGTGTAATAAATGGTATAGTATACTATGGCTTTCTTGTGATGAGGTACCTAGAAGGAGATATCCTCCACTGGAACAGGGGGAGTGCCAGCCTACAGCAGCTCAGCTTGGACTGCCATCAAACCTTCCCTCCTCCCTTTCTCCACTGACTTTGTGGTCCTGCTCCCTCTTATGCCATTTCTTGCTCTTGTATGGCCAGATGGTAAGTCAGTTCAAGGAACTGAGCCAACAGAAAGTGGATCCAGGAGAGGAAAAACAGTAATGATTTTGGCTGGCTCAGATCACTGGGCTTGCTCATATCCTACTCATTTGAGCGTGAGTGCCAGCGTGAAGGAAGAAACAGGACTGCATGGCCAAGGGCAGGGAGAGGAGCAGGAGGCTGGAAGCCTTCATTTAGATGCTGCTATGGAGCTGTACAGTAGGTAGTAACTTTCTAGATGAGTTGAGACGCTAATAGCAGTCAGGATTGATTTTTCCCTTGTTACGTGGTCGAGGGGGGAAGGAAGGTGATTGTTTCTTCTTGTTGCAAATCTACATTTAACTGTTTCTAATAGAGCAGAGTACACTTATTCTTTTATTGCTAAATCCTGTCTCTTAAAAGAGCTGATTTGGCACTTATCTTGAAGTACCTTGCATTACATTTGGGATATTGTACTTTACCAGTTTGGTGTTTGAAATGTCTTCCCCCGTGTTACTGCATCTGTAAAGAATCTTGACTGGGTTGTTGGTTTTTTTTGGATAGTAATTCTTCCCAGTGTAATACATAGACTAATAACGGATGAATCGTTACTTCTATGCATGAACATACTGATGTAAAGTGAATCTAGTATTCCCTTCTGTAATGTATCCTGACCATGTTATCGATCCAGGCATCAGTGTAGGGCACTAGGCAACTCAGTGCTTAATGGTGCAAAATGCTAATTTCAAAGGAAGCTCCAGATTTTATGCCTTGATACAGTTCCTTGTAAACTCAAATATGTATTCAGAAAGATGGAGGAAAATATGAAGCTCTTACCTGTACACTGTCAAATGTTACTTCATGAAATTTCTGGTTTCACGTGACTGATAATGAGTGTGCTCACACAGTGTAAATGGCCAAAGTCAGTTCTGACCTCTGGTCTTTCACTTGCTTCAGTAGACAGCAGCTGAGAACTAGGATTCTTGCTTTGGACCAGTGTACAACAAAAGAAACAAGATGGATAAATAAACAGCTTTTTATCCACAAATTTTCAGTTTCCAGTCTTTGTTCTCAGAATAAACTTGTATGGGCCATTTCTTTATTTTACCTTGTTGTGCAAATGTTAAATGTTTACTCCCCTAGGAATATCAGCATTTTCTAGTGACTTTCATAGCAGAAGCTCTACTGTGTCTGCTTTAGTTGGACTTGAAATCTGTCTCATGAATAATTGTTAGTGGACAGGCTTAAAATCAGTGGGAGTTGTTTCCAAAAGGTTTTTGCATCAGATCCTTACTGTTCAGCAGTTAAAACTTTATCACTGCATTCATGTTGCGTGTGCCCCTTACCATTGTGATCAGGACTTCCTTTGCACATGGACTTGTGTGTTTTGTGGAGGTTTTTTTTTTATTATTCAGGGTTTTGGAAAAGTTGCATTTCCTGCAATCTTAATGAGTGACCCCATCTTTCTGGGACTTCCCATTACAGGGAAGGAACAAGATAACTGAGAAACGAAGGGCACAAACACTGGACCTGAGCAGGAATACATGGGAATAAATAATACTAAATTACTCTAACACTGCTTTTTTTCTTTGGACAAGGTGAATCTAGATTTTTTTTTTTACGTTTATGTAGTGACATTAAAAAGTAATTATTTTGAAACTACTGAACTGGATCATCATACCTGCTGTTGCTTCACCTGAAAAAAACTTGTAATTTAGAGATCTCTTGTCACAGATGTCTCAAAATAACTGGGCATTCTTTATAATAATGCTCTACACTTAAAATTGTATTTATTCATAAGTTCTATATGACATCTGAGAGCCTGACAAAGAGTCTAGCACCCAAACTTCAAGGTGTGATCTCTTCACTCCATCCATGTCATGAGAACTTAACTCCTATGAGAGTCAGATCCACTTGTGTGTCTAGTTCCGCACTCAAATGAGGCACTTAAAATCTATTGCTACTTATTTATTCCTAGTTTAACTGGCTTTTTGAAGACCATCTACTGAATTCCTTGCAGGGTTGGGAATGGACTCCACATTTAAGTACAATTTCAAAGACTCTTACACTGAGACTTCTCAGTGTTGAAGCATTTAACAAATACAGTGACGTAAAATTTGCAAATGCCTATCAGAGCAAGCAAGTACTATTAGCCCTGGTTTGACAGATGGCTAATCTTAGAGTATGAGCTTGTTTCCTCTTTTCTAGTACCACAGACAGGTTTGCCAGTGTGAGTAACTCTCGTCTGGTAAAACTGGGGGTGAAGTTCACATCTTCAGCTTTTTATCTTGAAACTTTTAAAACCTGACAGACCTGAATAAGTTATCTGTGGCATAAAATATTGTCTCCCAATAGTATATTAAATAAGCCATAGCTATTTCATCTAGGCAAACACTTTGTCCTTTCTAAAATAAACTTTGGCAATGTTACCTATCAAAAGACCTGACAGAACTACTGGCTGCCTGGCAGTAGAAGAACTAGGTCTAATAAAATGCTTCTAACAAAAATAACAGGAAAATAGGATAAGGAGCGTCTCTTCCAGGAAGAGCCATTTGAGATATGCCACAGTCATGCTTATTTTTATTATCTGATTTGTTTTCTTATTTTACTAAAGCTGTAGGTACTGATCTAGGCTTAAAGAGTCTCAGAGAGGGGAAAGCAAGAATGTGTCTTGAGCACGTGTGATGTAGGGTTTTTTTGAGGTTTTGTTTTCTTCTGTGTTGAACCCTCAACCTTGAGTATTTTGATGCTGAATGTTTCTGCATCTATGAAGGAAATGTAGAAACCTGGAGAGGTGGAAAAAATAAAGGAAATTGACTTTCCAAAGCTAAAAAGCAGCTGTGATGTTGTGTAGGGCAGGGCATGAGAGACAGTTGAAAACTGTTTGTGGTTTTGCTTTGTCTGTATAGCTTGTGGTGTTTTGCTGTTGTTATAGTGGCTTTTATCTCATAGACCATTTGACTGAGTGCTAGCGTTCAGAGTGGTTCTTAATGGAAGACGGTGAATGTTTATCTTGCTCTGTTTGGACAGTGAGTCTCACAAAACGGATGAGAACAATACACTGGTGGCAGTGATCGATTTAAGACTTAGGATCCTTCCTTTTTTTATTTTTGGTAAACAAAAGTTGTTGACATTATTGAAGCTTTCCTCCCTTAGACAGGGGAGGAGACATGCACTGCAAATCCAAGCTGAATCTTGGGTTGTGCTTGTGTGAGAACTTAGTTGTTCATGCAGCAGTGAAATGACCGTGACATGCGGGTCAGGACGGACTCTGCCTCATTGGGCCAGCTGCCCTGTTGGTTAGTGCTCCACGTGGGGCTGATTTGCCCTCACCTTGAGAGTGAAACGTGCAGAGCCAGCAGAGAAATTGTCATCCAAGTACTGCGTAAACGCTATTTGAAGGACTTATGCCTTGAGCTTAGTGATTTATTTAAAATACTTGAAAAAAAATCATTAATATTTTAAAATTGATGTTAGGTTTTTAAGAATAGGTTAGTATTCAGATATTATTAAAACTAAAACTTCCCTTCCTGTCTATGGCCTATTATTCCTTTTATTCACTTTTGCAGCAGTACCAGGCTGACAGATACACTTTAAAATTTGGAAGTGTACATGGGATTTGGAAACAACATAGTTCTTTTATATCCCCTTCTTTTTTCCTTTCTTCTTTTCATTATGTTAAGTCATTTTCATCAGTAAAATGGGTTGTTAAAGCATTGTTAATAATGAAGTTGTTAATGCTGCTGCTTAAAACATTTTGTTCCACTCACAGTGAGCCAAAACAGATTGTAGGATGAGGTAGTAAGGAGAAACATATAATTACTGTCAATACTTATGTTTTCTGTAACAAGGAACATGGAGATCAAGCCAAAACATACTGTCCTCTCTGTCTGAAGTCCTGGGAGTTCTGGTTGCAAGCATGCATTGAAGGGATGGGGGTGTTACACCTTTTGTCAATTATTAGCTGTTACTACATGTAAAACTTGACTGAAGGCTGATTTATGGCCACTGATAGCTGGTTTCAGATAGTGCATTTTAGCTCAAGGAAAAATGATTAAAATCTTAAGAGGCCAGGGTTTTTACTGAGTTGTCCTGATAGTGGCATTTATTCACAGCCACTGTAACATGTGATGCTAAGTGTTGTTTAAGTGTATGTGTATACTTATGATTGGAATTACAAAGAATCAGCACTGTAGCTGCTGTGCTCTGTAGCTCCACTGGAAACTTTGGGGGCTTTTTATAAACAGAGGAAATTGCTTACCTTTGGATCAAAGAGAAGATGGACCTGTATTGTTAAAGGTTAAAGAAAAACAGCTTTGCTCAAAAGCCAGCTTTCTTTGAATGAAGAAAATACTACAGAATTTCTTGTTACCATACAAATAGTGAATAGCTGAGCTGTGGAATAGGTACCAGAAACGGAGAAACCCAAGTTCGAAGAGGAGGAAAATGGTAGACAGACCCTGCTCTACAGACAGCAGTTACCAGGCTCAATGTGGCTGCTGTTCTTTGCAACACTGCCACCCCCTTCAATGTGAACATCATTAAGATATGCTGTCTGCTTTTTGAAATATAAGATAGCTTGCAAAGAGATTATCAATACTGTATCTACTTGTAAAATGGTAGTTCCAGTCTCTCAGGTCTACAGTGCAGCCTTGAAGAACAGAAGAGTGGTTACAGTTTACTGGTTCATAAATTCTCATTTGAGGCTCCATGGGCTTTTGAACTATGCTTGAGACTGTTCATATTGTAAGTTCATTTATTTACATCATGTCCACCTTTCATCCAAACATCCTCTGACAACTTTATTTCCATTAACACTGCATATTGTAATTTGGGCTGCTGGCTTGCTGATGAATGTTTGGATTTATAAAATAATACTTTTATCCATATCTTATTTCAGCCCATTTAAAGCGTGTGTCTCAATAAAAAAAACACTCCTTTCTAGCCAGTAAATCTGTCACTCCTGTTGAGTCTGATGTATCCAGCAGAAATCTTAGCTTTCTTTGTAGGGAAGAAAAATAAGTAAATCTATATTTTATGTTTGTAGACATAAAATATGTATAAAATAACAATAAAAGCCCTTGCATGCCAAGAAGAAAGTTTACATGTTGAAGCACTTGAACTTGAGGTAGAGTTTAACTCCGTCTTGAAGTCATATGAGGCGTAGCAGTTCTGGGATACGTTTGAAGCACATTGCATATCCTGCCCGTGAAAGGAAAGAGAAAGATGCATCATGACACAGTCTCTTCTCAGGTAATCTCTGAGATGGTAATGTGAGTGTAAGAAGGGAGAGAACTGTGAAACTTTATAAACAAGCACTTTTTAATTAAAAAATTGTCTATCAGGAAGGTCTTGTTGATGTTCAGTCAAGCTTTGATTTAACAAAGAGCAAATTCCAAATAAAATACTTTGTAATTAGATTTTTGTGGAAGACTGATTTATCTGAGGAAAAGGAATGTTTTTGTGGCAACTTAAATTAGCTTTTCTTGCTTAAATTTGAGTTCTTTGACGTGATTTAGAGAGTCAATTAAAATACTTGTGTAACTTACAGGTTATTAAATCAATATTTAGGAAACATGAATGTGAGCTTTGATACAAAACTTATATGCTGCTACTGCTAGGTTTTACTGAAGTAATTAAAATGATCAGAATGGGAATTAATTTAGGCTGTGTGTGAAAAGATGAAAAGTATATGCTTGTTTCTTTATAAAAAGTAACACATGGAGAGTGACTATTTGTCAGCATCTTCACAGAGCTTTTTCTCTAACTTCAGTAGGTGACATGTTTTGGGATTCATCTTTTATAATTTTAATTTTCAATTTGAAATGTTGCATTTTTAAAAAAAGTTACTGATCAGAATAACTTTTGGACAATATTGATTCATCTTGGTTTTACTTCGAAGTAGGTGCTTGAAAATGGCACACAACTTTTTTAAACAGAGAAAAACCAACCCAGGAAACCCTTCAAAAGCACAGGGACCAGCAGGATATTAATGTCTGTGAATGATTAGCAATCAACTTGGAGAAGTAATAAATGTATCACAGAGCTTATTTACCGGGGGGGAAATGGGGGCCCTGAAACAAAACGCTTCATATAAGTGTCCCACAATGCTACCCAAAATGTTCTATGAGATATAAACATTTTTTCTAATCTTTCTGCCCAAGGCTAATTTTTGTTTGGAAAGCATAATAAAGTAGCAGAATAATTAAAGCACAAAAGATTAAGCAATGCAGGTTCTAGATTAGTTCCAGTTTTTCCAATTTCAACATCAATAACCCAAAGTAGTAATTAACTGTTCTAAAGATGAAGGTATACCCTCTGAAAACCGTAACAGAAATATCCAACCAGAAAAAAATTAACTTAGAGAGAATTCTGGTTGCTATTTTTCACTAGGGTTCAGAATGCTAATGCTTTGGTTTGTAACAAGATACCAGACCAGGTAACAGTGATGCTGAGGGGGCTGTTAAGCTGCTCAGGTGTTCTGTCATGTTTTTTTTCATTGTTAGACAAAAACTTTTGTTCATTTATTTATACTAATCAAGAAATGCATTTTAAAGCAATTATGCCATCTGCAGAATTGTTTGTAATTATGAAGTGCATTAATCAACAGTTCTGATCTGCCTGATTAGTAATTTTTAATCATAAGCAAAGAAGAAAGCACAGATGCATTGTAAATAAAAGTAATTGAACTCCATATTCTGGGTTGTGTTCAAACACATGCAAAGAAGTAGTCAGTATGGGCTAGACCAGCCAGTCGATGGCAGATGTAAGAGCACATTGCTTTGCCCAGGTTTGAAATGAGCTAGGCACAGAGGGATGGCTCTCAGTCAGCCACCTCTCCATGCTGCTTTGTTACTGTCGAGTCTTCCACCTTGTACAGTCAGCACTGCAATAGACTCCTACAGCGGTGCCTGAATGTGTGAGCAGGTTTCTTTCTTTGGTGGGTTTGTTGGGGGTTTTTTTGTAATAAGAGCTTAAAAAACCCCAAACCTTGCCATGTCCTGCTCAAACACCCAGTGTGAGTCATCTTAGTCTCTTCTGCAGCTGGTTTCTCCCCCTTTGCAGTCAGGCTGCCTTCTCTGAGCTGGGAGTGGGGGGAAACAAGTCTTTTTTGATATGTTGGTGGAGATGGTGGACTTGGCCAAAAAGTGGGTGGAGAGAATAATTTTATTTACTTTTTGTTAAAATTACTATTCTTTGTTTTCTTACTTCTCACACATTACTTTAATCATCAGCCATGAACTGGGAGGGAGCTATAAGTAAAATATGGTATATTGGCTATTTATTTTAATACTTTGCTATGGTACTGGTACATATTTAGTGTTATATTACATCTATTCTTTTCACTAGGAAGCCTTTGAGAACAGAATTTACTCTAATCCAATGCATGTAATTATCCTGACAGAGAATGACTTGGTACTGCCATCACATTAATAAACAGTGACAAAAATGTCCATTAGAATTCACATATCTAATGAAGAGATATTTGTTGTATTTCTCTGATTATTTTAATGAATTTTGTGCTGCTTTCTGAACTGAGAGTAAATATCTATTTGTTTGGCTATTACTAAATGCTATTCCAAAAGTTAAGTGGTGTTAAGATCTAATTGTGGCATTAATTATGAAGGAATATTTTTGCCCAGAATGAGTCTTTACTACCTTTTGGGTATCATTCTTCAGTTTACAGCTCTAAGATCTCCTTTGCCACAGTCTGGAAGATTATAAGTAAATTTGACTTGGTGTTTGGGTGACATTAGAAGGAGATCTTCTTTTTCTTCCTAAAAATGCATGATTTCTCCTAAAAGCATGGCTGTGTTTGATAAATATTTCCCTCCCAGGGATTGTTGCGTGCTGTGTTATGGTAGTGGTATGGTTTAACCTGCTTTCACATCGTTCTCACTAGGTAAACTGCTGTTCTCAAACAGCACTTCAGTATCTGCAGTCTAAATGAGATGCTTAGCAGCTCTGAAGCCGAAGGGAACAAAGAATGTGTCTCTCGTCCTGACAACTATTCCATGTTCACTTGCACTGTTTTTCCACAGTTGTAAAATAAAATAGTGAAGGCCTCATCTAATCCCTTATGGTGATGACATTCACAAATTCAGCACAAGTAAGTAAACAGTATCCAGGTCTTGACCAAAACAAGTGTCACAATGCTTATGGGTAAGAAATTGTCAATATTCCTAACAAATTTTGATCACAATCTATCCCTATGGCATGTTTTGAAGTACTGAAGGGCAATTTTGGAAACTACTTCCTCAGATCATCCCCTTGACTAAGTTCAGGCAAAAGGGAGTTCCAATGGTCAGTAGTATGAAAATGTCCGTGTCCTTTATAACTAAACTTATTTCATAGCAGGAAAATTATCACAGATGTATAGTTTTAATTGGGCATAATAATGGAAGAAAGGAAAACCAAGCTATGTTTCTTAAATGGATGCATTACTGTGTAACTTGAATCTTCTTTTCCACTCAGTGTTTTATATAAACACTATTTCCTTAGCACTTTATGTAGTACTTTTCAGGTTCAAAGGCCTTTACACAAATTATTTTAATTAGTTTTCACATCTCCTCTGAGAGAGGTAAGTAAATATAATTTATCCTCATTTTTGCAGACAGGGACTCTCATCTGGAGAGGTTAAGTAACTTGCCCAAGGCCTCAAGGGGGAATATTGTCATAGCTAGTCCTGGAAACTCAAGAGCTGTTGTATCCTCAGTTCCTTTACTTTGTTTGCTAGATGGCAACTTGAGTTGTTAATGGTTACTCCAGTATTTTACCTACTTCGTCTCAGCAATAGTTTAAGCAAGGAAGAAAACAGATTTTCTGAAATTATATTCTATCATAGTAACACAGTCTCCCTCAACAGGAATGTCAACTTACTTTCCCACTAGGTCTATAAGTAAGTAGAAAAAGTAGTAGGCAATGCCTGTTACAATTTTTCCATGGAATACTACCCAGTCCACAGACACTTTCAGTTCAGGTTATGTTATGCCTGCAGCTCTGATCTGTGGGAGATAGAAAAAATGCAACCTATGAAGATTTTTCCAAGCCATGCATGTGTTGGACCTCAGAAAAATGCAAATGCTGAGTGTGTGTGCTTCCTAAGAGAACTCTCTTCTTACATAAAGAAGACACAGTAGCAGGGAGGGCTGGGTTTGTATATAAGTGATTAAAAATGCCACACTGCTTTTGTTATTGTGGTTTGGAGGCTATTGTATGTCTGCAAGAAGAGAGCTGTCTCATTTTCAACTAGAGGATGTTTAGAATCATAGAATGGTTTGGGTTGGAAGGGACCTTAAAGATCATTGAGTTCCACATCCCCTGCTATGGGCAGGGACACCTTCCACTAGACCAGGTTGCTCAAAGCCTCACCCGACCTGCATGGATTTAAGGAACTGAGTTTGCTCACTGAATTTACTGTTTCTTGAACTTTGAGAAGGTTAGTCCCAATGTAAAGAATTTAAGTGACTCAGAAGGCTAGTCAATATTATATTCTAAAAGTGTGACAGGTGGAAAAGAATGTGAAAGAACGTTGATATTTTAGAAATGTGTTACATGCCCCTAATAGCTATACCATAAAAAATGGAAATCTAGCCAAGATACATATTATGTATTTAATGATACTGCAACTAGTGACTCTTATTCTCCACAGAGAGCCACTTGCTGTTAGACTGTGCTAACATTAGCGCACTATTAATAGTGCAGGATGCTGAGGCTCAAGTTGCCAATAAATGGGAAAATGGGTGAACAGTAGCAGGTGTCCAGTCAGACAAAGAAGTGATGGATGACAAATGGGAAGCAGGAGGCCTTTTGAGGAAGCTTCTCTGAGCAGTAGTTCTAATGATTAGGACAAGAGCTCAGACTTGGTTCATACCCTCTCTTGTCCTAGTGGAGGCAGGCCTTTTCTCTTTGCTAACTTGAGCTTGAAATATTTTGAGATTTTTTTTCTGTCATTTTCCTTGTTGCACAAGGAGGGATGTCGAATTTGATTGTTTTACCCACACAGAAGCACTTGCTTCTTTCTGAGATGTCTCAGATGGTGTGAGATTTCTCCATGGGGCTGTTGGTTGCCACCTGAGCCATCAGAAATCCACACCCTGCTGCAGTGGTGGGTGGGCTTCTGGGAGATGCTGGGTGTACCCTAGGGTATGTGTATGTCAGGTAGCACTCTGCACCTCACCAGGGCCTCTCTGATTGCGTTTTCTGTGTCCTATAAAACACTTGACAGATTAGAAACCTCTTTCTCAGTTGCCTTGCATAGACATTTATGCCAGAGCTGAAAGATGAAAAAGTGCAAGGAGCCCAAGGAAGACAGTGACATAACATGCCTTGTGAATCCAAGTGAAGGAAAAAAATACTAACAGTTTTGCCAGACGTTCTGGAAGCTATGTGCTCAGCATATGTGTGGCAAGAGAGATTTGATCAGCTACCAACAGGGTGGCAAAATTAGTCATCGGTGGAAGTGTTAGGTAATACTTCATGATAATGATTAAACTAACCTGAGTCTTTATGGATTGTTAGTACATAAAGTTTTGAAAAATTAAATTGCCATTAGCTAGAATGCTATCCCTCCTTCCTCCCAAACACAAGTGCTCCCTTTTATATTGAGCTATGGATTGTTTTGTCTTTAAATTCAAGCAAAATCTGTCCAGGAAGAATCAAATCACATATACCTGTTCATAATATATGCTATCAAAAACATCTTCTCCTGAACAGCATCTCACTCTTTGGATTTAAGACGTATGCATTTATTTAAATAGTATTTACAAGTGTCGTATTCTGTTAGTATACTGAAAACATTGATCCTTATTATTTTTTCACAAGAGCAAGAATTGTCTTAAACTATTTGTGGGACCCAAAAGTAAATAGTTTCTCAGTCTTTGGATTTTACCAATTACAGGAATTAACTATGCCAATTAATTATTAAAATTTCCCCATTTCCTACCACTGATACCTCTTCCAGCTTTGGTTGCTTTTAAAATATATCTAGAAATTTTGTTAGTAAAACTTTAATGATACATAATTAATTTCTGCAAGTATGAATTAAGGAGATCTTTAATTTTCCTTTGCTGTAGTGGCTTTCACAGCTTTCTATGAGATCACTGCAAGCAGTTAAAGACTTTTTAACTTTTTTTTTCCTTTTGCAAACTATTTGGCATTATTTAGATGGTGAATACACCTCAGTTAGCAAAAGGCTGAAGATTTGTGTGTTAGTGGTGAAAAAGTCAGAGTGATCTCATGTTCTCTGACTTCTGACCCTCTCTGTCTTCTGGCTCCATGTCGTCACTGTCAGTAGAAACCAGTTGTCAACCTTGTGTATCCTGCAGTCATATTCTAACTACTCAAAATCTATGAAGCTGATTTAATTTGAATTTTGAAACTTTAAATATGGCCACCGGTGTTACTCCTATGTGTTTGTAACAGTATGCAGCAGAAGGACAGATACTTTTGTAGGGCTACTGGAAAAATGAAGGAGAAAGTAAAATATGGACGTGTGATAAAGCCAAAGATTGTTTAGAAAGTATTGAAGGGAATATTTTGGAAACAGTATAGCCTTATGCTGTGTTTTAAACAGGAAAGGATTTAGAAAAGAAGCTGCGTGTTCCTGTTGTCTGCCTGCTTTGAGCTTCTTGCAGGTATGTAGGAAGGCCTGTTGATTAGGAAAGCCAGCATCCCACTACCAAACTTGCCATCAGGATCAGAAAGAGAAGCCAGGGACCCAGAGCAAAAGACCCAACGCTGATTGTATCAAGGAGTTGTTGATAGTGGATCTGTAGGTTAAATCAGAGCAAGAGATAAGCTAAGATCGGAAGTCAGATACCTGCAGCAGGAGCAAACACTGGACTCAAAGGTAAGGAACAAGGCAGTGAACTCACCCTGTTGCTCAGAGGTCTTCCACGCAGCGGCCCTGCTGACTCTTTGGGGTAGGTCCCCTTCTTGCGGGAGAATTCACAGCTATGGCACCTGATTCACCCCCAAACCAGCAAGTGACTCATTGTCTGTGTGTGACAGGGTCTTTAAAAGTCATGATATCAGAAGAAGTTATTGCAGGATTGCAGAAGATAACAATTTTCATGCAAAACCTACTTTTGGGCTACTGTGCATGATTCAGAACAAATGCTTAGAAACACAAAAATGTTTCCAAGTGTTTTTCTTTCTAAAATAGTATCTTAGCACAAATAACCAGGGAGAGTAACAGGGCAAAGCAGTGAAAAATTGTGTTGCCATTTTCAATACTATATTCACTTCTCACTGAAGCATTACGTTCCTGTCATGTTCAGCGCTGAAGTTGAACTAAAGACTTCTCAGGAAGCCCTGTCTCTTTTTAATCTGCTATGCTGCTTTGTTATGCTAGCTGAGTAATAGCAAGAATCTGTCTTTGAAGTTTAATGGATTGTAAGCTACACAAAGGGTAATTTTAATCAGTTTTTAGTACCTAGATGTTCTTAGCATGGTAAATGATTCCATCTTTCCAGGTGACATTTTCTTGGATGGCAATACTTGGAAAAAATGTAAAGCAAGCTAACCTCACTCTGTAGTAACTGGAATCATCTTCTCTTTTGTTACGTTCACTTGGTTTTGGTGCAGCTGATACTGGACATTTCTGATGAGGTGCAGGAAGACATACTCCTTATATCGCCTTGCTTCAGAGGTAAAAATATCCAAAAAACTATTTATTTGCATATGCAGGAATGTTGGACCATCCAGTCACTTCTTAGACCTTAAGGACCGATCCAAATATTTGTATAGATGGTTTTGAATCTGTCTTGCGTTTTTAATGAGGGATAGATCAAACTTCAAATAAATCACTTCTGAGAGGAAAAACCAAACAATTTATAAATAGTCAGATATTAAGCAATATATACTGAACTTATAAAAATGAATTATGTAGCAGTGAAAGTGGGAGCTATAATTAATAGCTTTGGCAAGGAAATTACTGTTGCCAGGAAGAGTCCAGTTACTTGAACAGCTCTAATACATAAGCATAAATCTTCCTTCCCCCTTTTTCTAATAGGATGGGGAGAAGTGAGGTTTCAGCTTGGAGCTAGAGCATAAGTAATCTTTTAAGTAATACTCTTCAATTTTCTCATATAAAAACTTAATTTGGTGTGCATTATGGATGAAGTCTTACCTGCCGCAGGAATGATATCCTATGGTAATATTAAATTATAATTACTCTATTGATGACTTTAAAGAGTTTACCATTTGATATGGCCCTGGCTGGTAGAACTACATCTTGTAACATGTGCTAAATTAAGGTTTTGTGCGCATAGAGAAAGGGAGAGACAGAGCTTTTGCAGTGTCTTGTTTTATATAGCCTTTTGCTTCAACATAACTTTAATTTTTGTGTGACAGAGAATTTTTTTAAATATGAAATGCACAAGTTTAAATTAAGCTTTGTTTATGTGGCTAAATGGTGACGAAGCAATTTTGAAAACCTGCTTATGTGATATATCTGCAAGCTAAACTCCATGTCTTTTATCAAGATGAAGTAGTATTTTTTTTTTCTTTGCAAGTAAAATCTGGGTTTTTTAGCAGAAAGGGAGAATATGGAACAGCATACCACTTTACTTGAATATAAGTGAAAATACAGACTTCAAACAGCTGGGATCCAGATTTAAAGTACAGTTCACCTTCTACTGTGGTGAGTAAGCTAGGTACCATTTTGCTGAATAGGGATACAAGCCTGTGTTGATCTCAGGTGATTCTTCTCACAATTTAGCATACGTATACAGGATAAAATTACAGAGAAGATTAATGTTAAAGCTGTGAAGTCAACCACTAAAACCGAGGCAGTGCTGATTATAATGTTGCCCAGGCAACTTTATTTCCATTGTCTTCATATGTCAGGATAGAGTTTTTTCCCCCCCACTATCATACAGGAATAGAAGAAACAAATTTTTGTTTCTTGAGTAGTGTCTCTAATCTCCAAATATTTTTCTCAGTCTTTTGCAGTCCTCAGCCTTCTTTACTGCCCGTGTCATTGTCCATCTGAGGCATTGTCCAGGCTGAAAGCTTAATATATAACTAAAGACCCACAAGATGGCTAAATTAAGGTAGTATATATCTTGCTCTATATGGTATCAGTAAAATGCTAAACATTATTGATATGAGAATTGGAGGGAATGGGTATGGAGTTCATGTTGTCATTAGTTTTATGCCAGCTTTCTCTAGCAAGAATAACAGGTCAGATTTGGGATCATCCACAGCTAGCAATTTTTAATAGCTTCAGCCTGACCAAATTTGCATGTATTTTCACGGGTCAGCGCATTTGACTGCTTTCCTGTATCCCCTTCTATTTAAACAAAACAAATGGGCTAAAAAAAGGTAGGTAGAAGAGGGAGGCGAGAGAATGCTAGCACTTAGAAAATTGTGTATTTATTCCTCAGCTTAGTTTTTGAAAACCAGTATTTAAATCTAAAAGCTCCTTGTGTCTGTCCCACCCCCTCCCAGAAGGCTGTCAGAGTAGGAGATGAAGCCTAGATTACTTCAGCCCCATTGTTCAGTCTGCCAAAGCCATAAGCAACTGAACAATGACTGTCTAATAAAAAAAAAAATTAGCTAAGTATAATGTGGGTGTTATGAGCTCTGTATTATCAGTAATAAAATAAAGTTAACCATATTTTAATATAATTAATCAACTAGATACTGACAAAACTGGATACCAGTTGAAGAACCTGTTTCTTCTACAAATGAATGTCAAAAAGAGGAGAAAAACATAGATCCGTTTAAGCCAGTTCTACAATAATATTGCTTAAGGAGAAAAAAGGAAATTAAATGCCAGGTATGATTATTTTGGAAGCCATGGAAAATTTTTTATGTGACCTTACAAGTCATTTAATAATCCCCGAGACTAGAAAACGGTAAATGTGTTTATTGATTGAACACTAGTAATTTAGTTTCAACACACCATGTTTAGGGTGTGATTCATGGTGCGCTAAAGTGGAAACTTTTCAATAACATGTGGAACCGTCTGTAATAGTTGAGGAATACTGGTGTAGCCATTGCAGTGTGATTTTATTTTTAAAAGAATAGATTAGTTTTAACTCCATTATATATCTTGTTCAGATGCGAACAGGAGAATGGTTTGTAGATAGCTGGTTCGCAGATGCAACATGCAGTTGAACTTTACACTGGATTAGTAAAACAGCAAATGCTGAAGACTTAGAAGAGGTAGTGCCAGGACCATTAACACTGACAAGTTATATCTTCTTGTTTCTGGCCAATCTGCAAATCTAACCTGACAAAGAAGGGCATAAACCACAAAACTTGAAGGTACAGAGCAGTCTTGCCAGGTCTAAAAAGTACATGTGAAGCAAAAAAAGAGAAGCAGGGAATGTTGGCAAGTGTTGAAGTAGCCAGCCCTTACTCTGGCATCTTAATAGGATGGAAAATAGTTGAACAGAAATATACTGTTTAAAAACGTCTCCCTTACAGTTTTGCTTTTGTTTATAAGTAAAACAGTTTCTCTGGAGAAATGCTGGTGGTGATGATTTGAGAGCCAGGCTCTCCAGATGGAGACTAGCTGAACCTTTGACACTCTCTTATAGCAGTGGGAACACACAGGTCACTTTGCTTAGATTATTTCTAAATTTGGAAAGCTGTGAAATCCACTAAAACTCAAGCCCAAAACTGCTAAGATTATGGGGGGGGGGAGGAGGGCATAGTGTGAGTGAACAAAGAAAACCCAAAACAAACAAAAAACTCCAAACCAAAACAACAAACCCAAGCCACTCAAAAAAACAGTGGTGGAGGAAGCAGTGCAGGTAGTCCTACTGTCCAAGGAGCTTGGACCAGCCTTTAAATGGTTACGGCTAGCTAGGCAAAATTAAGCTAACTTAGTTGAATTTAGACCATAACTTCTAATTACAAGGTATCTGACCTTTGGAAAAGCAGGTCTCCAGGTAAGAAATTCAGACTTCCCTATGTTTTGGTTGCATATAGATAGATAGTTGGTTAGTGTTTAAAGAGTGCTTCTTCCAAGCTCAAGATCGGTGCATCCCGATGGGTAGGAAGTCGAGGAAGGGTGCCAGGAGACCTGCATGGTTAAACAGGGATCTGCTGGGCAAACTCAAGGGTAAAAGGAGGGTCTACAGATCATGGAAGGAGGGGCTGGCCACTTGGGAGGAATATAAGAATGTTGTCAGAGAGTGTAGGGAGGCAACTAGGAAAGCTAAGGCCTCCTTAGAATTAAACCTTGCTAGAGGGGTCAAGGACAGTAGAAAGGGCTTCTTCAAATACATTGCAGATAAGGCTAACACCAGAGGCAATGTAGGCCCACTGATCAATGAGGTGGGTGCTCTGGTGACAGATGATACAGAGAAGGCAGAGTTACTGAATGCCTTCTTTGTCTCTGTCTATACTGCCGGAGGCTGTCCTGAGGAGCCCCGTCCCCCTGAAGCCCCAGAGGAAGTCAGGACAAAGGAGGAGTTTGCCTTGGTAGATGA